>NC_089220.1:38516560-38606343 GCF_963924675.1 Phocoena phocoena | reverse complement strand
GATTTTTGCATCTATGTTCATCAGTGATATTGGCCTGTAGTTTTCTTTCTTTGTGACATCCTTGTCTGGTTTTGGTATCAAGGTGATGGTGGCCTCGTAGAAGGAATTTGGGAGTGTTCCTCCCTCTGCTATATTTTGGAAGAGTTTGAGAAGGATAGGTGTTAGCTCTTCTCTAAACGTTTGATAGAATTCACCTGTGAAGCCATCTGGTCCTGGGCTTTTGTTTGTTGGAAGATTTTTAATCACACTTTCAATTTCAGTGCTTGTGATTGGTCTGTTCATATTTTCTATTTCTTCCTGATTCAGTCTTGGCAGGTTGTGCATTTCTAAGAATTTGTCCATTTCTTCCAGATTGTCCATTTTATTGGCATAGAGTTGCTTGTAGTAATCTCTCATGATTTTTTTTATTTCTGCAGTGTCAGTTGTTATTTCTCCTTTCTCATTTCTAATTCTATTGATTTGAGTCTTCTCCCTTTTTTTCTTGATGAGTCTAGCTAGTGGTTTATCTATTTTGTTTATCTTCTCAAAGAACCAGCTTTTAGTTTTATTGATCTTTGCTATCGTTTCCTTCATTTCTTTTTCATTTATTTCTGATCTGATTTTTATGATTTCTTTCCTTCTGCTAGCTTTGGGGCTTTTTTGTTCTTCTTTCTCTAATTGCTTGAGGTGCAAGGTTAGGTTGTTTATTCGAGATGTTTCCTGCTTCTTAAGGTGGGCTTGTATTGCTATAAACTTCCCCCTTAGAACTGCTTTTGCTGCATCCCATAGGTTTTGGGTCGTTGTGTCTCCATTGTCATTTGTTTCTAGGTATTTTTTTATTTCCTCTTTAATTTCTTCAGTGATCACTTCATTATTAAGTAGTGTATTGTTTAGCCTCCATGTGCTTGTATATTTTACAGATCTTTTCCTGTAATTGATATCTAGTCTCATGGCGTTGTGGTCAGAAAAGATACTTGATACAATTTCAATTTTCTTAAATTTACCAAGGCTTGATTTGTGACCCAAGATATGATCTATCCTGGAGAATGTTCCATGAGCACTTGAGAAAAATGTGTAATCTGTTGTTTTTGGATGGAGTGTCCTATAAATATCAATTAAGTCCATCTTGTTTAATGTATCATTTAAAGCTTGTGTTTCCTTATTTATTTTCATTTTGGATGATCTGTCCATGGGTGAAAGTGGGGTGTTAAAGTCCCCTACTATGAATGTGTTACTGTCTATTTCCCCTTTTATGGCTGTTAGTATTTGCCTTACGTATTGAGGTGCTCCTATGTTGGGTGCATAAATATTTACAATTGTTATATCTTCTTCTTGGATCGATCCCTTGATCATTATGTAGTGTCCTTCTTTATCCCTTTTAATAGTCCTTATTTTAAAGTCTATTTTGTCTGATATGAGAATTGCTACTCCAGCTTTCTTTTGGTTTCCATTTGCATGGAATATCTTTTTCCATCCCCTTACTTTCAGTCTGTATGTGTCTCTAGGTCTGAGGTGGGTCTCTTGTAGACAGCATATATAAGGGTCTTGTTTTTGTATCCATTCAGCCAATCTGTGTCTTTTGGTGGGAGCATTTAGTCCATTTACATTTAAGGTAATTATCGATATGTATGTTCCTATTCCCATTTTCTATATTGTTTTGGGTTCGTTATTATAGGTCGTTTCCTTCTTTTGCATTTCTTATCTAGAGGAGTTCCTTTAGCATTTGTTGTAAAGCTGGTTTGGTGGTGCTGAACTCTCTCAGCTTTTGCTTGTCTGTAAAGGTTTTAATTTCTCCATCAAATCTGAATGAGATCCTTGCTGGGTAGAGTAGTCTTGGTTGCAGGTTTTTCTCCTTCATCACTTTCAGTATGTCCTGCCACTCCCTTCTGGCTTGTAGGGTTTCTGCTGAGAGATCAGCTGTTAACCTTATGGGGATTCCCTTGTGTGTTATTTGTTGTTTTTCCCTTGCTGCTTTTAATATGCTTTCTTTGTATTTAATTTTTGATAGTTTGATTAATATGTGTCTTGGCGTATTTCTCCTTGTATTTATCCTGTATGGGACTCTCTGTGCTTCCTGGACTTGATTAACTATTTCCTTTCCCATATTAGGGAAGTTTTCAACTATAATCTCTTCAAATATTTTCTCAGTCCCTTTCTTTTTTTCTTCTTCTTCTGGAACCCCTATAATTCGAATGTTGGTGCGTTTAATGTTGTCCCAGAGCTCTCTGAGACTGTCCTCAGTTCTTTTCATTCTTTTTTCTTTATTCTGCTCTGCAGTAGTTATTTCCACTACTTTATCTTCCAGGTCACTTATCCGTTCTTCTGCCTCAGTTATTCTGCTATTGATCCTATCTAGAGTACTTTTAATTTCATTTATTGCGTTGTTCATCGTTGCTTGTTTCATCTTTATGTCTTCTAGGTCCTTGTTAACTGTTTCTTGCATTTTGTCTATTCTACTTCCAAGATTTCGGATCATCCTTACTATCATTATTCTGAATTCTTTTTCAGGTAGATTGCCTATTTCCTCTTCATTTGTTAGGTCTGGTGGGTTTTTATCTTGCTCCTTCATCTGCTGTGTGTTTTTCTGTCTTCTCATTTTGCTTATCTTACTGTGTTTGGGGTCTCCTTTTTGCAGGCTGCACGCTCGTAGTTCCCGTTGTTTTTGATGTCTGTCTCCAGTGGCTAAGGTTGTTTCAGCGGGTTGTGTAGGCTTCCTGGTGGAGGGGACTAGTGCCTGTGTTGTGCTGGATGAGGCTCGGTCTTGTCTCTCTAGTGGGCAGATTCACGTCTGGTGGTGTGTTTTGGGGTGTCTGTGGCCTTGTTATGATTTTAGGCAGCCTCTCTGCTAATGGGTGGGGTTGTGTTCCTGTTTTGCTAGTTGTTTGGCATAGGTTGTCCAGCACTGTGGCTTGCTGGTCGTTGAGTGAAGCTGGGTGCTGGTGTTAAGATGGAGGTCTCTGGGAGATGTCCACCGTTTAATATTATGTGGAGCTGGGAGGTCTCTTGTTGATCAGTTTCCTGAAGTTGGCTCTCCTACCTCAGAGGCAGAGCCCTGCTTCCTGGGCTGGAGCACCAAGAGCCTTTCATCCACACGGCTCAGAATAAAAGGGAGGAAAAGTAGAGAGAATTATTAGAAGTATGAGGAAAGAAAGAAGGAAAGGAGGAAAGGAAGGAAGGAAGAAAGAAGCAAAGAAGGAAAGAAAGGAGGGAGGGAGGGAGGAAGGAAGGAAGGAAGGAGGGAAAGAAGGGGAAAATGTAGAGAGAATTATTAGAAGTTTGAGGAAAGAAAGAGGGAAAGGAGGAAAGGAAGGAAGGAAGAAAGAAGCAAAGAAGGAAAGAAAGGAGGGAGGGAGGGAGGGAGGAAGGAAGGAAAGAAGGAGGGAAAGAAGGAGAAAATGTAGAGAGAATTAGTAGAAGTTTGAGGAAAGAAAGAAGGAAAGGAGGAAAGGAGGAAAGGAAGGAAGGAAGAAAGAAGCAAAGAAGGAAAGAAAGGAGGGAGGGAGGGAGGGAGGAAGGGAGGAAGGAAGGAAGGAAAGAAGGAAAAAAGACAGAAAGAAAGAAGATACAGTAAAAATAAAATAAAGTATAATATAGTTATTGTACTAAAAAATATTTAGAACAAAAAAAAAAAAGAAAAAGAAAAAAAGAAAAAAAAAAAAAAAAAAAGAACAGATAGAACCCTAGGACAAATGCTGGAAACAAAGCTATACAGAGAAAATCTTACACAGAAGCATACACATACGTGTTCACAAAGAGAGGCAAAGTGGGAAAAATCATAAATCCTGCTCCCAGAGACCACCTCCTCAACCTGGGGTGATTCGCTGTCTAAAGGAGGGAAGGAAGGAAGGAAAGAAAGAAAGAACGAAGGTAAAGTACAATAAAGTTATTACAATTAAAATTAATTATTAAGAAAAAAAAATTTTTTTTTTTTTAAAAAAAAAACATGGACGGATAGAGCCCTAGGACAAATGTTGGAAGCAAAGCTATACAGAGAAAATCTTACACAGAAGCATACACATACACGTTCACAAAGAGAGGCAAAGGGGGAAAAATCCTAAATCCTGCTCCCAGAGACCACCTCCTCAACCTGGGGTGATTTGCTGTCTAAAGGAGGGAAGGAAGGAAGGAAAGAAAGAAAGAAAGAACGAAGGTAAAGTACAATAAAGTTATTGCAATTAAAATTAATTATTAAGAAAGAAAAAAAATTTTTTTTTTTTTTAAAAAAAAACCATGGACGGATAGAGCCCTAGGACAAATGTTGGAAGCAAAGCTATACAGAGAAAATCTTACACAGAAGCATACACATACACGTTCACAAAGAGAGGCAAAGGGGGAAAAATCCTAAATCCTGCTCCCAGAGACCACCTCCTCAACCTGGGGTGATTTGCTGTCTAAAGGAGGGAAGGAAGGAAGGAAAGAAAGAAAGAAAGAACGAAGGTAAAGTACAATAAAGTTATTGCAATTAAAATTAATAAGAAAGAAAAAAAAATTTTTTTTTTTTTTAAAAAACCATGGAAGGATAGAGCCCTAGGACAACTATTGGGAGCAAAGCTATACAGAGAAAATCTTACACAGAAGCATACACCTACACGTTCACAAAGAGAGGCAAAGGGGGAAAAATCATAAATCCTGCTCCCAGAGACCACCTCCTCAATTTGGGGTGATTAGTTGTCTAAAGGAGGGAAGGAAGGAAGGAAAGAAAGAAAGAAAGAACGAAGGTAAAGTTCAATAAAGTTATTACAATTAAAATTAATTATTAAAAAAAAATTTTTTTTTTTTTTTTTTAAAAAAAAAAAAACCCATGGACGGATAGAGCCCTAGGACAAATGGTGGAAACAAGAGTATACAGACAAGATCTCACACAGAAGCATACTTGCCCACATTCACAAAAAGAGGAAAAGGGAAAAAAATCACCGATCTCGCTCCTAAATTCCCCCTCTTCAATTTGGGCTCACTCCCTGTCTATTCAGGTATTCCACAATGCAGGGCACATCAAGTTGATTGTGGAGCTTCAATCCGCCGCCTCCGCGGCTGCCGGGAGAGACCTCCCCCTCTCCTCCCTGCTCTCACAGCTCACAGGAGCTCAGCTTTGTACCCGGCCCTGCCCCTGCGTGCTGATCGCTGGAGGGCGTCTGTTTTTTTTGCTCAGACAGGACGGGGTTAAAGGAGCCGCTGATTCGGGAGCTCCGGCTCACTCAGGCCGGGGGTTGGGGGATGGGGGAAGGCGGGGCACTGCGTGCGGGGCGGGCCTGCGGCGGCAGAGGCCGGCGTGACGCTGCACCAGCCTGAGACCCGCCGTGCGGGAAGCTGTCCCCAGATCCCGGGAACCCGGCAGTGGCGGCCTGCACAGGCTCCGCGGAAGAGGGGCGCGGAGAGTGACCTGTGCTCGCACACAGCCCCCCTGGTGGCGGCAGCAGCAGCCCCAGCGTCTCCCGCCCGTCTCTGGGCTCCGCAGTTTCAGCCGCGGCTCGCGCCCGTCTCTGGGGCTCGCGCTTCCCGCCGCGGCTCGCGCCCGTCTCGGGGGCTCCTGCCCTCAGCCGAGGCTCGCGCCCGTCTCTGGGGTTTGCGCTTTTTAGCCGCGGCTCGCGCCCTTCTCTGGAGTTCCTTTAAGCAGCGCTCTTAAACCCCTCTCCTCGCGCGCCAGGAAACAAAGAGGGAAGAAAAAGTCTCTTGCCTCTTCGGCCGGTGCAGGCTTTTCCCCGAACTCCCTCCCGGCTAGTCGTGGCGCACCAACCCCTCCAGGCTATGCTCAAGCCGCCAACCCCAGTCCTCTCCCCGCGCTCCGTCCAAAACCGAAACCCGAGCCTCAGCTCGCAGCCCCGCCCGCCCCGGCGGGTAAGCAGACAAGCCTCTCGGGTTGGTGAGTGCCGGTCGGCACCGATCGTCTGTGCAGGAATCCCCCCGCTTTGCCCTCCGCACCCGTCGCTGTGCTCCACTCCGCGGTCCCGAAGCTCCCCCCTCCGCCTCCCGCAGTCTCCGCCCGCGGAGGGGCTTCCTAGTGTGTGGAGACCTTTCCTTCTTCACAGCTCCCTCCCACTGGTGCAGGTGCCGTCCTTATTCTTTTGTCTCTGTTTTTTCTTTTTTCTTTTGCCCTACCCAGGTACGTGGGGAGTTTCTTGCCTTTTGGGAGCTCTGAGGTCTTCTGCCAGCCTTCAGTAGGTGTTCGGTAGGAGTTGTTCCACGTGTATATGTATTTCTGGTGTATCCGTGAGGAGGAAGGCGATCTCCACGTCTTACTCTTCCGCCATCTTCCCGCCCAGCCGACCTGGAGGTATTATGCTTAGTGAAATAAGTCAGAGAAAGACAAATACTGTTATGTATCACTTATATGTGGAATCTAAAATATTAAACAAACAAATGAATATAACATAACAGAAATACACACAGATACAGAGCACAAGCTAGTGGTTACCAGTGGGGAGAGGAAAAGGAAGAGGAGCAAGACACAGGTAAAGGATTAAGCTGTACAAACTACTATGAGAAGCCCACAATGAAGAGTAGCTCTCCACTCACCACAACTAGAGAAAGCCCAGCTGCAGCAAAGAAAACCCCGTGCAGCCAAAAAAAAAAAAAAAAAAAATACTATGTATAAAATACTACACTATGTATAAAATACTATACTATGTATAAAATAAGCTACAAGAATATATTGTATAGCACAGGGATTATAGCCAATATTTTACAGTTCAATAAAGTATAATCTATAAAAATATTGAATCACGGGCTTCCTTGGTGGCGCAGTAGTTGAGAGTCCGCCTGTCGATGCAGGGGACACGGGTTCGTGCCCCGGTCTGGGAGGATTCCACGTCTTGCGGAGTGGCTGGGCCCGTGGGCCATGGCCGCTGGGCCCGCGCGTCCAGAGCCTGTGCTCTGCGGTGGGAGAGGCCACAACAATGAGAGGCCCACGTACCACAAAAAATAACAATATATATATATTGAATCACTATGTTGTACACCTGAAACTAATATAATACTGTAAGTCAACTATACTTCAGTGAAAAAAATGTAAAATAATAAAAAAAAGATCCAGTAACTTAGCTGGACTGCTGTAAATGAAAACATTTTGTACAGGGGTGTATTGCTTCATTTTTTTACTGTGTTATTTTCAAGACACATTGTTTTAAAGGGTTTTATAGGTAACAACTAGTAGAATTAAAGACAATCTATACCTTCCACATACCTGAAGGTAAGAGCAAATAGATGACAATCCATAGAGCAAAAGTGAAAAATAAAATGACCATTAAGTTTTAGAGAGTAATAGCAAGACAGCATAATTATAGAAGCTTAACTATCAGCTATATCAGCTATTACTTGTAACTATGAATGAAAATTATTTTGGTTTTGACATAGAGATTTGAAAATTAATTATTTCAAATACTATTTGAAATACACATATGATAAAAGCAGGAGAAAAACTAAATATGTACAGTATGTCCGCATTTTATTGTAGTACTCGTTCTCCTTTTTAAAAGATCTCCCATGAAATATAACCTGGATAAATGAAGAGTAAGATTGTAAGCAATTATCTTCTTTATACTTTTCTACAGTAATTATTTTTATAAGTATGAAAGACAACAAGAATTGTGGTGACATTAAATGCCCTCACTTTTTGCCTAGGACAGCACTGTAGCAAATCCAGAAACACATTTTCACATCTGAGATATAAATAATTTCACAAGATGGAAATAGAATTTTTCTTTTGCATACAGAAAGAAAAATCTTTTAAATTTGAAATTTAAAACACTGTCAAACTTTTTTTTTCCTAATGTTAAATGTCAAGGAAAGCAATTTAGAAAACCCTGTCTCTGTAGTTCTGAAAGAGTCCTACAACTTAGATTTGCTAAATAAGTTGCCCTGTGCTCACTATATGTACTTCTGATTCCATACCTCCCTCATATCCTCTTCCCTGTTGCAAGTCAAATACCTTTTTCTAAAAGTACTTTATGGTTCTGATGAACCTAAGGGCAGGACAGGAATAAAGATGCAGATGTAGTGAATGGACTTAAGGACATGGGGAGGGGGAAGTGTAAGCTGGGATGACGAAGTGAGAGAGTAGCATTGACATATATACACTACCAAATGTAAAATAGCTAGTGGAAAGCAGTCGCATAGCACAGGGAGATCAGCTTAGTGCTTTGTGACCACCTAGAGGGGTGGGACAGGGAGGGTGGGAGGAAGGTGCAAGAGGGAGAGGATATGAGGATATATGTATACATATAACTGACTCACTTTGTTATAAAGCAGAAACTAACACAACATTGTAAAGCAATTATACTCCAATAAAGATGTTAGAAAATATAAAAAAAATAAAAGTACTTGGCCTCCATAGCTTCTTGTGACAGGGAGAGGTCTGTTTAAAAATGTAGAGTAGCTTCATAGCAGCAAAGAAATGTAGTAGAAGTCTTCCTGAAATTAAGTCGTAACTCTATTTCATTAAAGGATCGTGGTAGGCAGTTAATTTCTCTTTAGTATTGCACTGAAGTCCATTAAGAGAACTTCTCTAATTGTGGGAATTGATTAGAATGCTTTGGAGCATTCTGGATACCTTGATAGTCAGAAGGCAGCAGGATAAGTGTTAACGGTGAAGCTGATACACATTTATCCCTATAGCTAAAGGAATGGTATTTGGTAGTCATATTTAAATATTACTATTATATAGATAGTTGTATTAATATCTTAAAGCTATTCCCCTCCCCCACATCAATACATTAAGTGTGATAGGCACTTTTCTGTATTAAAGGTAGAAAATTAACTCCACTTTCCTTCTCCCAATGTTTAAAGTTATTTAATAATATTTCCTCTCTTGATATTCCAACTTTTTAATGTGGTAATAGAAAAGGGAATAAAAGACTAGAACAGAAATTGTAGAAAGATCATCATAGGTCTAAAGTTCAAGATGGCTTGCTTAGCACACTCTCTTCCCAAAGAACTATAAAAATGACAAAAGGAATATATAACAACAAAAATAAAATCTTACAGTTTGAGAAAGCTAATACAGTGGTACCACTTCCAAACATACCATATATTATGAGTTGCAGGAAGGTATAATGAAGATAAAGAAAAATTGATAATGTAAACCCACAGGTCTGGGGAGAAAAATCCATAACCCCTGTCAGAAGAGAGAACTTCAAAAAGTGAAATTTTCAGGCATAATCCTAGACTAAGTACAACCTCAGCAACATCAGCCCCAACCACTGTTAACCCACAACTAGAGTATGACAATCCACATAAGGAAGCAATGGCTATTCACCTTTCTCTAATAAACCATCAGGCTAATCTCCTATCATATCTCACATTCCTATTTACCTCATCACTTCCAAAAAATCTGTTATCTAGATCATCCACTAACTCTCATCCCTGTATTGCAGTGTCAGTGTACATGCCCTAAAAGGTTGACTTAATAACAATCTACAATTCCCCAAATCTTTCAGTGTGTCTTCTGCTGTTCCTGATCTAAAATAAGTGAACATTCCTATTATCTCAAGTTCCTCTCTAAATACACCCTTCACCTCCTTGCCTTGAAGAAAACGTGGAAGTCTCCTGAGCCCATGATGTCTGCTGACACCCTCCCAAGACAGGCTTCAGGAAAAACATGTGAGTAGATATCCTCCTTAATACTTGAATACAACTATTTCTCCTTCCTTCTTTCCAAAACCAAGCTCCTTTGAAGTATAGTCGTTTCTCATTATTTGTGATTAGTTATGTTCTATAAAGTTACTGGCAAATGCTGAGTCAGCAACTACTGAACTACTGTGCCTAGGGGAAATTTGGGGTTAGGTTCCTATGAGTCTCTGGTCACATTTTCATTTCAAATTAAGAAAATTAAATAGCAGAAAGCAGAGAATTGAGAATCAAATTAATAAACTAGAAAAATGAATTGAAATATTTACTCAGAATATGATCCAATGGGCACAAAGATGAAAAAACATGGAAGAACAGATAACAGAATAGAAAATAAATACAGAGATTCCAATAACTATCTTATGATTTCCATAAGTCAACCACAGGGGAAGAAATAACATGAAAAAACATATCTAAACTAAATAAAAGCTCACATCTTCAGATTTAAAGGTAATATTAACAGACAATCATGGGTAATGAGAAGCTATGAAAGTTAGAAACACCTCAGTGAAAGTCCAGAGTTCCAAACATAAAAAGAAGATAATAAATTCATCTGGAGAAAAATTGGTTATCTATAAAGGAACAAAAATCAGTTGACATAAGTCATGCAAAAATGAGTAAACAGAAACCTCAATTAAATACAGTCAGGAGACCAGAAAGAGGACCCCTTACTCCCTGTGATAATAGCAGAGCCCAACAGGAAGTATAAAAACTCCTTTTTTTCCCAGGAAGCTCTCAACTAATGAAAATACATGGACTTTTTGCTTACTAGAGCCTTCCCAAATTCCTTTTTCCCCTCTATAAAAGTATTCTCCTTCCCTTTCTGCAGGGGAGCTTGCATGGGATACACCATGATTGCAGACCCTGAATTTCAATTCTCCCTTGATACCAAATAAACTCATTGCTGGAGAAGTACCTGGCAGTCTTTTGTTTCAGGTCAATAGTCTTTTTATTTGGAGAAAAAAAAATGTTAGAAAACAGTGAGCCAATGTCTTGAAAATACTGAGGGAAAATAATAGCAGGTAGCCTCTAAGATGGCCTCCACTGATCCCCATATGCTAGTCATCATGCTCTTCTCTAACTGCCCTCTCCTTGAGTGTGAAGTGGACTTAGTGAATCACTTCTAACACACAGAACACAGATGTAACAGGATGTCACTTTTACGATTAGGTTAAAGACTTTGACATCTGTTTTAGGGGCAGTCTCTTTCCTTTTCATGTGCCCTTGCTCTGAGAGAAGCCAGCTTCCATTCTGTGAGATGCTCTATGGAAAGATTCATTTAGCAAGGAAAGAAAGGAGGCTTCCAGCCAAGAGCCAGAATTGAACCTGCCAACAACCACGTCATTGAGCTTGGAATTGAATCATTCCCTTAGTGATGCCTCTTGATGTAACAACAGCCCAAGCTGCCAGTTTCATTACAACCTCTTCAGTGACTCTGAGCCAGAGGAAACCAGTGAATTAACACCCATATTCCTGACTTACAGAAACTGTGAAAAACAAATGTTTGTTGTTTTAAGCCCCAAAGTTTAGTGGTGATTTGTTATGGAGAAATAAATAACTAACAGGCATTCCAGTGTGTTTGCAAAATAAAAACATTTTAGAAAAAAGAATTCAAAACCACAAAAATTCTGAAAGAATTATTAAGGATGTGTTCCAGTCAAATGAAAAATTAATCTAAGAAAGACTTGAGAAACTAAATATAATAATAAATTTTTTAACAAAATAAGATATAGATAATTCTAAGCAACTGTCTGGAGTTGTGAAACCTAATTGTTAAGAAATAACTTATAAGGAATTAGAATTATAATAAAACAATAAGAACATTCTAGAGCTTAAATCCCAGTGTTTTCAAGGAAACAGAATATACACGGTGGGGGCCAAGAAAGTACAAGAGTGCTAAGAAGTTTATCTTCTTCAGGAGAAATTATATAGCTTCATCAATTATCTATATTCATCAAATGTATAATATTTGTTTAAAATGAAATAATAACCATGAGAAAAATGCAAATATGATTTATAACCATGAGGTGGGGAAAGAGATAGAGAAAACTTATCATTACAGCTAAAGAGAGGAAAGACGGGGAATACTAGAAAAGAAAACATTCAAAAACATTTAAAAAATAACAATACTACAAAGCCACAGTAAACAAAACAGCATGGTATTGGCACAAAAACAGACATATGGATCAATGGAACAGAATAGAGAGCCCAGAGGTAAACCCACACACCTATGGTCAATTAATCTTCAACAAAGAAGGCAAGAATATATAATGGTAGAAAGAGAGTCTCTTCAGCAAGTGGTGCTGGGAAAGTTGGACAGCTTTATGTAAATCAATGAAGTTAGAACACACCCTCACATCATACACAAAAATAAACTCAAAATGGCTTAAAGACTTAAATATAAGACATGACACGATAAAACTCCTGGAAGAGATCATAGGCAAAATATTCGCTGACATAAATTGTACCAGTGTTTTCTTAGGTCAGTCTCCCAAGGCAATAGAAATAAAAACAAAAATAAATAAATGTGGCCTAATCAAACTTACAAGCTTTTGTATAGCAAAGGAAACCATAAACAAGATGAAAAGACCACTTACAGAATGGAAGAAAACATTTACAAACAATGCAACTAACAAGGGCTTAATTTCCCAAATATGCAAACAGCTCATACAACTCAACAACAAAAAACAAACAAGGAAATTGAAAAATGGGCAGAAGACCTAAACAGACATTTCTCCAAAGAACACATACAGATGGGGACTTCCCTAGTGGTGCAGTGGTTAAGAATTCATCTGCCAATGCAGGGGACATGGGTTTGAGCCCTGGTTCAGGAAGATCCCACATGCCATGGAGCAACTAAGCCTGTGTGCCACAACTACCGAACCTGTGCTCTAGAGCCCATGAGCCACAACTACTGAGCCCATGTGCCACAACTACTGAAGCCTGCATACCTAGAGCCCATGCTCTGCAACAAGAGAAGCCACTGCAATGAGAATTTCATGCACCACAACGAAGAGCAGTCCCTGCTCACCACAACTAGAGAAAGCCCACACACAGCAATGAAGACCCAATGCAGCCAAAAATAAATAAATTAATTAATTTATATATATATATATATATAAAAGAACACATACAGATGACCAAGAGGCACATGAAAAGATGCTCAACATTTCTAATTATTAGAGAAATGCAAATTAAAACTACAATGAGGTACCACCTCATACTAGTCAGAATGGCCACCATTAAAAGGTCTACAAATAACAAATGCTGGACAGGGAGTGGAGAAAAGGGAACCCTCCTACACTGCTGGTGGGAATGTAAATTGGTGTAGTCATTACAGAAAACAGTATGGAGCTTCCTCACAAAACTAAAAATAGAATTACTATATGATCCAGCAATCCCTCTCCTGGAAGTATATCAGACAAAACTATAATTCAAAAAGATGCATGCACCCCTATGTCCATAGCAACACTATTTAAAATAGCCAAGGCATGGAAACAACCTAAATGTCCATCGACATTAATGGATAAAGAATATTTGGTACATATATACAATGGAATAATACTCAGCCTTAAAAAAGAATGAAATAATGCCATTTGCAGCAACATGGCTGGAACTAGAGGTTATCATACTAAGTGAAGTAAGTCAGAAAGGGAAAGACAAATATCATATGATATCACTTATATGTGGTGAAATCAGTATCAGAATTATACACTATAAAAAAATTAAAGACAATATGTTATCCATTGGCTAAAATCTAGGGTACACCTTAATTGACATTCAAAAGAAATCATATAGACTTAATGTAATTATTAGAAATTAAGAAAAATCAAAAGTAAATAAAATATTCAATTTAAAACCAGGAATATAGACAACTAAATATCTCTTAATAAGTAAAAAGAAGTAACAAAGATAAAAGCAGAAGTTGATCATATTCAGTGTTGACTAGAGTATGAAGAAACAGGATTTTATACTTTTAAGGCTTCAGATTGTTAAAGCCTTTTGGGAGGGCAACTGAGAAAAATCTATTAAAATTTCCAATTTATATACTTATATATTTTTGGAAACCATCCTATATTTTTAGTCACCCTTGTCCCAACAAAATAATGGGAGGCTTCTCATTCCAACATTATTTTTTGTTTTTTTTTGTTTTTTGTTTTTTTTTTTTGGCCGTACGTGGGCCTCTCACTGTTGTGGCCTCTCCCGTTGTGGAGCACAGGCTCCGACGCGCAGGCTCAGCGGCCACGGCTCATGGGCCCAGCCGCTCCGCGGCATGTGGGATCCTCCCGGACCGGGGCATGAACCCGTGTCCCCTGCATCGGCAGGCGGACTCTCAACCACTGTGCCACCAGGGAAGCCCCCAACATTATTTTTAACAGCAACATTTGGAAAAGATATTAATACCCATCAATAACAGCCTGATTAAACAAACTATATTATCTTCATGTATAAAATATTTTGTAGCAGTCAAACCAATGATTGCTCTCTGTTCTGACAGAAATACCAGAAATTTATTATTAAATGTAAAAAGTATGCAGCAAACAGTATTTGTAATATGGTACCATTTTACATGTTTTAAGTAACATGTACATGTTAAGCATCTAAAACTATCCTCACATGAAAATTTAGAAGAATATGTACCAAACAGTAAACAGATGTTACCCGTGAGATAGGGAACTAGGGGATGTACAGGCATACATTGGAGATACTGCAGGATTGGCTCCAGATCACTGCAATAAAGCGATTATCACAATAAAGTAAGCCTCATGAATTTTGGGGGTTCCCAGTGCATATAAAAGTTATCTTTACACTATACTGTAGTCTATTAAGTGTGCCAGAGCATTATGTCTATTAAAAAAAAATGTATGTACCCTAAGTTAAAAAATAATGCTGTTGGAAAACATAATGCTGAAAGACTTGCTTGATGGAGGGTTGCCATAAACTTTCAATTTGTTAAAAACACATTATCTGTGAATCACAATAAAGCAAAGCACAATAAAATGAGGTATGCCTATACTGAAGTAATTGAATCTTCTCTTTTAAACCATAAACTATGCTTAACTTTTTTTTAACATCTTTAATGGACTATAATTTCTTTACAATGTTGTGTTAGTTTCTGCTGTATAACAAAGTGAATCAGCTATATGTATACATATATCCCCATATCCCCTCTCTCTTGCATCTCTTGCCCCTATCCCATCCCTCTAGTTGGTCACAAAGCACCGAGCTGATCTCTCATTGCTATGCAGCTGCTTCCCACTAGCTATCTATTTTGCATTTGGTAGTACTGTATATATGTCAAGCTACTATCTCATTTTGTCCCAGCTTAACTTTCCCCCCTCCCTGTGCCCTCAAGTCCATTCTCTACGTCTGCATCTTTATTCCTGTCCTGCTCCTAGGTTCATCAGAACCATTTTTTTAAGATTCCATATATATGTGATAGAATACAGTATTTGTTTTTCTCTTTCTGACTTACCTTACTCTGTATGACAGACTCTATGTCCATCCACCTCACTACAAACAATTCAATTTCGTTTCATTTATGGCTGAGTAATATCCCATTGTATATATGTGTCATGTCTTTTTATCCATTCATATGTCAATGGCCACTTAGGTTGCTTCCATGTCCTGGCTATTGTAAATAGTTCTGCAATGAACATTGTGGTATGTGACTCTTTTTGGACTATGCTTTTCTCAGGGTATATGTCCAGTAGTGGGATTACTGGGTCATATGGTAGTTCTATTTTTAGTTTTTTAAGGAACCTCCATACTGTTCCCCATAGTGGCTGTATCAATTTACATTTCCACCAACAATGCAGAAGGGTTCGCTTTTCTCCACACCCTCTCCAGCTTTTATTGTCTGCAGATATTTTGATGATGGTCAGTCTGACTGGTGTGAGGTGATACCTCATTGTAGATTTGATTTGCATTTCTCTAATAATTAGTGATGCTGAGCATCCTTTCATGTGTTTGTTGGCAATCTGTATATCTTCTTTGGGGAAATGTCGCTTTAGGTCTTCTGCCAATTTTTGGATTGGGTGGTTTGTTTATTGATATTGAGCTGCACGAGCTGCTTGTATATTTTGGAGATTAATCCTTTGTCAGTTGTTTCATTTGCAAATATTTTCTCCCATTCTGAGGGTTGTCTTTGCATTGTGTTTATGGTTTCCTTTGCTGTGCAAAAGCTTTTAAGTTATATTAGGACCCATTTATTTATTTTTGTTTTTATTTCCATTTCTCTAGGAGGTGGGTCAAAAAGGGTTTTGCTGTGATTTACGTCACAGAGTGTTCTATGTTTTCCTCTAAGAGTTTTATAGTGTTTGGCCTTACATTTAGGTCTTTAATTCATCTTGAGTTTATTTTTATGTATGGTGTTAGGGAGTGTTCTAATTTCATTATTTTATATGTAGCAGTCCAGTTTTCCCAGCACCACTTATTGAAGAGGCTGTTTATTCTCCATTGTATATTCTTGCCTCCTTTATCAAGATAAGGTGACCATATATGCATGGGTTTATCTCTGGGCTTTCTATCCTGTTCCATTGATCCATATTTCTGTTTTAGTGCCAGTACCATACTGTCTTGGTTACTGTAGCTTTGCAGTACAGTCTGAAGTCAGGGAGCATGATTCGTCCAGCTCTGTTTTTCTTTCTCAAGATTGCTTTGGCTATTCGGGGTCTTTTGTGTCTCCATACACTTTGTGAAATTTCTGGCACTTGTTCTGTGAAAAAATGCCATTGGTAGTTTGATAGGGATTGCATTGAATCTGTAGATTGCTTTGGGTAGTATAGTCATTTTCACAATGTTGATTCTTCCAATCCAAAAACATGGTATATCACTCCATGTATTTGTATCAAGTTTAATTTCTTTCATCAGTTTGTCATAGTTTTCTGCATACAGATCTTTTGTCTCCTTAGGTAGGTTTATTCCTAGATATTTTATTCTTTTTGTTGCAATGGTTAATGGGAGTGTTTCTTTAAATTCTCTTTCCGATTTTCCATCATTAGTGTAAAGGAATGCAAGAGATTTCTGTGCATTAATTTTGTATCCTGGTATTTTACCAAATTCATTGTATAGCTCTAGTAGTTTTCCCGTAGCATCTTTAGGATTCTCAATGTATAGTATCATGTCATCTGCAAACAGTGACAGTTTTACTTCTTCTTTTGTGATTTGGATTCCTTTTATTTCTTTTTCTTCTCTGATTGCTGTGGCTAAAACTTCCAAAACTATGTTGAATAAGAGTGGTAAGTGTGGACAACCTTGTCTTGTTTCTGTTCTTAGAAGAAATGGTTTCAGTTTTTCACCATCAAGAACCATGTTGGCTGTGGCTTTCTCATATATGGCCTTTGTTATGTTGAGGTAAGTTTCCTCTATGCCCACTTTCTGGAGGATTTTTATCAGAAATGGGTGTTGAAGTTTGTCAAAAGCTTTTTTTGCATCTACTGAGATGATCATACGGTTTTTCTCCTTCAAACTGTTAATATGGTTTATCACATTGATTGATTTGCATATATTGAAATATCTTTGCATTCCTGGGATAAACCCCACTTGATCATGGTGTATGATCCTTTAATGTGCTGTTGGATTTTGTTTGCTAGTATTTTGTTGAGGATTTTTGCATCTATGTTCATCAGTGATATTGACCTGTAGATTTCTTTCTTTTCTGACATCTTTATCTGGTTTTGGTATCAGGGTGATCGTAGCCTCATAGAATTAGTTTGGGAGTGTTCCTGCATCTGCTATATTTTGGAAGAGTTTGAGAAGGATAGGTGTTAGCTCTTCTCTAAATGTTTGATAGAATTTGCCTGTGAAGCCATCTGGTCCTGGGTTTCTGTTTCTTGGAAGATTTTTAATCACAGTTTCAATTTCAGTGCTTGTGATTGGTCTGTTTATATTTTCTATTTCTTCCTTGTTCAGACTCACAAGGTGGTGCTTTTCTAAAAATTTGTCCATTTCTTCCAGGTTTTCCATTTTATTGGCATATAGTTGCTAGTAGTAATCTCTCACAATTCTTTGTATTTCTGCAGTGTCAGTTGTTACTTCTCCTATTTCATTTCTAATTCTGTTGATTTGAGTCTTCTCCCTTTTCTTCTTGATGAGTCTGGCTAATGGTTTATCAGTCTTGTTTATCTTCTCAAAGAATCAGTTTTTAGTTTTATTGATCTTAGCTATTGTTTCCTTCATTTCTTTTTCATTTATTTCTGATCTTATCTTTATGATTTCCTTTTTTTGTTGTTGTTCTTCTTTCTCTAATTGCTTTAGGTGTAAGGTTAGGTTGTTTATTTGAGATGTTTCTTGTTTCTTGAGGTAGGATTGTATTGCTATAAACTTCCCTCTTAGAAATGCATTCACTGTATCCCATAGATTTTGGGCCATCGTGTTTTCATTATCATGTTTCTAGGTATTTTTGATTTCCACTTTGATTTCTTCAGTGATCTCTTGGTTATTTAAAAGTGTATTGTTTAGCCTCATGAGTTTGTACTTTTTACAGATTTTTCCTGTTATTGATATCTAATCTCATAGCTTTGTGGTCAGAAAAGTTACTTGACACAATTTCAATTTTCTTAAATTTACCAAGGCTTGATTTGTGACCCAAGATATGATCTATCCTGTAGAATGTTCCATGAGCACTTGAGAAGAAAGTGTATTCTGTTGTTTTTGGATAGAATGCCCTATAAATATTAATTAAGTCCAACTTGTTTAATGTGTCATTTAAAGCTTTTGTTTACTTATTTAATTTCATTTTGGATGATCTGTCCATTGCTGAAAGGGGTGTTAAAGTCCCCTAATATGATTGTGTTACTATCAATTTTCTCTTTTATGGCTGTTAGCATTTGCCTTATGCATTGAGGTGCTCCTATGTTGGGTGCATAAATACTTACAATTGTTATATCTTCTTCTTGGATTGGTCCATTGATCATTATGTAGTGTCCTTCTTTGTCTCTTGTAATAGTCTTTATTTTAAAGTCTATTTTGTCTGATATGAGAATTGCTATTCCAGCTTTCTTTTGGTTTCCATTTGCATGGAATATCTTTTTCCAGCCCCTCACTTTGTCTGTATGTGTCCCTAGGTCTGAAGTAGGTCTCTTGTAGACAGCATATATATAGGTCTTGTTTTTGTATCCATTTAGCCAATCTGTCTTTTTCTTGGAGCATTTAATCCATTTACATTTAAGGTAATTATTGATATGTATGTTCCTATTCCCATTTTCTTAATTGTTTTAGGTTGCTATTGTAGATCTTTTCCTTCTCTTGTGCTTCCTGCCTAGAGAAGTTCCTTTAGCGTTTGTTGTAAAGCTGGTTTGGTGGTGCTGAATTCTCTTAGCTTTTGCTTGTCTGTAAAGGTTTTAATTTCTCCATTTAATCTGAATGAGATTCTTGCTGGGTAGAGTAATCTTGGTTGTAGGTTTTTCCTTTTCCTCACTTTAAATATGTTCTGGCACTCCCTTCTTGCTTACAGAGTTTCTCCTGAATGATCAGCTGTTAACCTAATTGGGATTCCCTTGTATGTTATTTGTTGGTTTTCCCTTGCTGCTTTTAATATGTTTTTCTTTGAATTTACTTTTTGATTGATTAATGTGTGTCCTTGAATGTTCCTCCTTGGATTTATCCTTTATGGGACTCTCTGCACTTCCTGGACTTGACTATTTCCTTTCCCATATTCGGGAAGTTTTCAACTATAACCTCTTCAAATATTTTCTCAGTCCCTTTTTCTTCTCTTCTTCTTCTGGGACCCCTGTAATTCGAATGTTGGTGTGTTTAATGTTGTCCCAGAGGTCACTGAGAATGTACTCAATTCTTTTCATCTTTTTTAAAATTCTGCTCTGCAGTAGTTATTTCCACTATTTTATCTTCCAGGTCACTTATCCATTTTTCTGCCTCAGTTATTCTGCTATTGATTCCTTCTAGAGAATTTTTAATTTATTATGTTGTTCATCATTGTTTGTTTGCTCTTTAGTTCTTCTAGCTCCTTTTTAAACGATTCTTTTATTTTGTCCATTTCCATTTCTTTCTATTTCCAAGATTTTGGGTCATCTTTACTATCATTGCTCTGAATTCTTTTTCAGGTAGGCTGCCTTTTTCCTCTTCATTTGTTTGTTCTGATAGGTTTTTACCTAGCTCCTTCATCCACTGTGTATTTCTCTGTCTTCACATTTTCATTAACTTACTGTGTTTGGGGTCTCCTTTCTTCAGGCTGCAGGTTTGTAGTTCCCATTGTTTTTGGTGTCTGCCCTAGTAGGTAATGTTGGTTCAGTGGGTTGTGTAGTCTTCCTCGTGGAGGGGACTGGTGTCTGTGTTCTGGCAGGTGAGGCTGGATCTTGTCTTTCTGTTGGGCAGTACCGTGTCCAGCGGTATGTTTTGGGGTGTCTGTGAACTTATTATGATTTTAGGCAGCCTCTCCGCTAATGCGTGGTGCTGTGTTCCTGTCTTGCTAGTTGTTTGGCATAGGGTGTCCAGCACTGTAGCTTGCTAGTCGTTGAGTAGAGCTTGGTCTTAGTGTTGAGATGGAGATCTCTGGGAGAGCTTCCACCATTTGATATCACATGGGGCCAGCAGGTCTCTGCTTGACCAATGTCCTTCACTTGGCTCTCTCACCTCAGTGGCTCGGGCCTGATACCCGGCCAGAGCACCAAGACCCTGTCTGCCACACAGCTCAGAAGAAAAGGGAGAAGGAAGGAGGGAAGCAAGGAAGGAAGGAAGGAAGGTGGGAGGAAAGGAAGGAGGGAGGGAGGGAGGGAGGGAGGGAAGGAAGGAAGGAAGGAAGGAAGGAAGGAAGGAAGGAAGGAAGTTATTAAAATAAAAATTTAGAAATATTATTAAGGGGCTTCCCTGGTGGTGCAGTGGTTGAGAGTCTGCCTGCCGATATAGAAGACATGGGTTCGTGCCCTGGTCCAGGAGGATCCCACATGCCACAGAGCACCTAGGCCCATGAGCCATGACCACTGGGCCTGCGTGTCTGAAGCCTGTGCTCTGCAATGGGAGAGGCCACAAGAGTGAGAACCCACATACCACAAAAAAAAAAAAAAAAAAAAAAAAAAAAAACGCAAAAGGAAGAGAGCAACCAAATCAATAAACAAATCTACTAATGATAATAAGCTCTAAATACTAAACTAAGATAAACATAAAACCAGAAACAAATTAGATGCAGAAACCAAACCCCAAGTCTATAGTTGCTCCCAAAGTCCACAGCCTCAATTTTGGGATGATTTGTCGTCTATTCAGGTATTCCACAGTTGCAGGGTACATCAAGTTGACTGTGGAGATTTAATCCACTGCTCCTGAGACTGCTGGGTGAGATTTCCCTTTCTCTTCTTTGTTTGCACAGCTCCTGGGGTTCAGCTTTGGATTTGGCCCCGCCTCTGTGTGTAGGTCACCTGAGGGCATCTATTCTTCACCCAGACAGGACAGGGTTAAAGTAGCAGCTGATTAGGGGGCTCTGGCTCACTCAGGTGGGGGGAGGGAGGGGTATGGAATGACGGGTGAGCCTGCAGCAGCAGAGGCCAGTGTGACATTGCAACAGCCTGAGGCTGTGTGTGTTCTTCCAGAGAAGTTGTCCCTGGATCACAGGACCCTGGCAGTGGCAGGCTGCACAGGATCCCAGGAGGGAAGGTGTGGATAGTCACCCGTGCTTGCACACAGGATTCTTGGTGACTGCAGCGGCAGCTATGTTCACGTTTCATGTCCATCTCTGGTGTCTGCGCTTATAGCTGCGGCTCATGTCCGTCTCTGGAGCTCGTTTAGGCAGTGCTCTGAATCCCCTCTCCTCATGCACCCTGAAACAATGTTCTCTTGACCCTTAGGCAGTTCCAGATTTTTTCCCGGACCCCCTCCTGGTTAGCTGTGGCACACTAGCCCACTTTGGGCTGTGTTCACGCAGCCAACCCCAGTCCTCTCCCCAGGATCCGGTCTCCGAAGCCCCAGCCTCAGCTCCCAGCCCCCACCTGCCCTGGTGGGTGAGCAGAGAAGCCTCTCAGGCTGGTAAGTGCTGGTCAGTTCCGATCCTGTGTGGGAATCTCTCTGCTTTGTCCTCTGCACCCGTTACTGCGCTCTCCTCTGTGGCTCCGAAGCTTCCCCCGACCCCCCATTTCCAACAGTGAAGCAGCTTCCTAGTGTGTGGAAACCTTTCCTCCTTCACAGCTCCCTCCCAGAGGTGCAGGTACTGTCCCTATTCTGTTGTCTCTGTTTTTCCATTTTTCTTTTGCCCTACCCAGGTATATGGGTAGCTTCTTGCCTCCTGGGAAGTCTGAGGTCTTCTACCATTATTCAGTAGGTGTTCTCTATGAGTTGTTCCACATGTAGATGTATTTTTGATATATTTGTATGGAGGAAGGTGATCTCCACATCTTATTCCTCTGAAGGTCCAGCCTCAATACTTTTATTTTAAAATGACCTTGTTATATTTGGCTTCAGGACATTAAACTTTCCGAGTACAAAGAGAGACAATAATATTTAATAAATTTCAAGCCTACAAGGCAAAAACTATGATTATTTTCCATTTACTGTATCACCTCCAAGCCCATGGTGCTAAAGAAATATTAAATCATAAAACTTGGCCTTAAAGGAAAGGCCTGTGAAAGGGAGAACAGATCATCCTGTAACCTTCACAGGAGTATACACAAAACTTCCGGTGGTTAGTGCAAGCATTTGAATAAAATGAAAAAGTAAAAGCTTCCTTGGTGCTAAGATTTATCCCAGTTCTTAAGCCAAGCTTTTAGATCTCCAGATGTGGGAGCTATGACCATGTCTTTATTGTGCCCCTGTTGGATCTTCTGTGTCCAGCACAGTATCTGGCACATGACTGGCTCTCAACAAACATTTGTTAAATTAATGTATAAAGAATTCCAAAGGTCATGGATTTTTTCCTCTTCTTATTATCAATATCATAGTGTGAATTCATCTTCATAGCAACCAAGGCCTTCTTGAAGCTCTGACCTTTCTTTACTGATTATTTATTCCAAATGTGAAGGTGGCAGCCAGGGAATGAATTAAATGAGGGAAGAGATGCATGGAAATTGGTAACTGGTTATTTTTATCTCTGATAATACCCTAGGGTTTTTTGGTTGTTTTTTATTTTTGCAGTACGCGGGCCTCTCCCTGCCGTGGCCTCTCCCGTTGCGGAGCACAGGCTCCAGACGCGTAGGCTCAGCGGCCATGGCTCACGGGCCCAGCCGCTCCGCGGCATGTGGGATCCTCCCAGACTGGGGCACGAACCCGCGTCCCCTGCATCAGCAGGCAGACTCTCAACCACTGTGCCACCAGGGAACCCCTGCCCTAGGGTTTTAATGGTAAGCCATCACTAATACCCTACTTAGATGATAACTTCTATAAGCAAAAGTTTTCAGGTATTGGACACTGGCAAACCAGGTCAGAGAATGGGGCATCCAAAAGAAGGAGAATGGAAGTTACAAGGAAGGTGAGAAAGGACCAAACATCGGCTCTATCGCATAGTTCAACACATCTAAAACAAATTTATTAGTATTTGCTTGTAGTTGAGCAAAATCTTCAAACAACTCCAACTTCATTCCTTCTCTATTTGTCTTCAAGTTTCCACTATGTTCCCATTCATCTTGATTCATCGAGACATCAGCACACCTTTGAGTTTCCCTTTCCTTGTACTTATTCAATCATTCATCTTTTGAGCATCTGCTATCAGCCAGGCTTCATGCTATGTTCTAGAGAGTGTGCATCCATGCCCTCTAATTTCAAAAAACTCATGATCTAGCCCCCAGCATACCATCCACCTTAAGTCTTCACTAACAATCACAATAATCTCATAGCTATATTTTCTCATTCTGATATATCTGCATCTCACTCATTATTCACCCAACAGCATATTTATCTTTCTCTTCAAGGGATTATGTGTATGTGTGTATACTTTACATTTCATTCTCTAGATATTTATATTGGGGCAGTCAATGCTAGATACCCATCCATTATGCATTACTAATAGAAACTTGATTTTGTTTTAAGCAGCTAGCCTCACACGATTCCTAGTTTTCACTGCAGCTGAAGTAGCCATGTAACACTTTCTGGACAAGGATGTATAAGCAGAAGTTGCAAGGTGGGACTTCCATGAAAGCTCTTTAAAAAGGAGAAGACTCTGCTGAAATCATGTTTTAACTTTTATCCCTCCCCCATCTTACCATCTGGAATGTGGGCCTGATGCTGTACTTATTTCTTGATATAACCATGAGACAGGAAGGCTATGGACTAAAGACATATTCCAGGGATGGCTAAGCAGAAATATAGAGCAAGCTTTGTTTCCTGATGGCACTGTGAAAATGCTACACCAGTTCCAGGTTGCCAATCTCCAGATTCCTCATGCACATATCTTTATTTTAAACCATCGTTAATCAGTTTTCTCTACTCCCAGACAAACATGATCCTAACTGACACATGTGCCTTCCTCCCCAACCACACCTTCTGTTTCACCTCTGCAGTAGCCCCTTTCATGGCAAGTTCATCTATTTATTGCCACCAAAATGGACCATGACCTTTTGTGCCTTTGATTTCTTTTATTCCTCCTACTGGATATAAGCTCTCTCCCCTTCCTTTCTAGACATGTAACTCCTACTCTCTTGTGCAAGGGCAAGATTATAAGGTAGAAAGAACATGAGCTTTTCCACCAGGCTGGCCTAGGTTTAAATCCTAGCTCCCCTGTTAACCAACATGATGATCCTGGATCTTAAACTCAATGCCCCTCAGTCTCTTCATCTGTAAGATGGAGATGACAGTACCTACCTCAGAGGGTGGTTTTGAATGAGGGTCAGCAAACTACAGCCTGTGGGCCAAATCCAGTCTATGGCCTGTTTTTGTAAATAAAGTTTTACTGGAACACAGAAATACCCATTTGTTTACGAATTGTCTACAACTGCCTTCATGTCACAACGGTAGACTTGAATACTTGTGGTAGAAACTCTGGCCTACAGAGCCAACAACTTTTACACTCTGGCCTTCAGTGTTGAGTTCCAAGGAAGAAATAAATGTTGAGAGTCCAGCATAGCACTGGTATGGAGTAGTCTACTGGGCGGATGGCAATGGTGAGGCCATGGACAGAGGGGGCATGTGGCAGGGGAAGTGCTGTCCACTGAGGGACTAGCTGCTGGTAAGTCTTCCAGGAAGTCATTACAGATAGAGAGTCAAGTTCTCAGCTTCCCAAGTCCAGAAGCAATTTGGCCAGTGTCTGAAAATAGGATCTTGTCTCAGGGCAGATAAAAAACAACTAAGCTCACCAAAGACTAAAGGGTAAAACAGTATAAACTTACTACAGGAAACCCTTGACATTCCTAGAAAGAAAAGTTCTTTCAACTAATTGGAAGTAGCTCTACTTGAGCAATAGTAACATGTCATTGTTTTTATTAAGAAATGAATTTGCATTCCCGGAGTGTACAGAAACGAGATATTCAGCCAGTGAGTAAGCCTACTAAGGACCTATGCACATCTCAATGAGGCTTTTATTCCCCTGCTTACCACCTCCTGGTTGTTAAATCCTGGGATATAATGTGATAGAGACTTTTTCTAAGTGAAAAAGTGCCCTCTGCTTCCCCAAAATAAAAACAAAAAACTCCAACTGATCATGTTGTGACAGAAGTAAAAAGAAAATGAAGGAAAATTAGGTAAAATGATATTTCTTAGCCAAAATAAGAAAGTTTTCAGTGACTTGAAGAGTGGAACTTCCTAATGGATAGACTCATTATACTTTTTCCAGTGAGGAAAACTATAAAGTACACATGGGGAAAGAGTACTGTATTTTATAACAAATAGCATATGTGATAAAGGTATTTGCAAATTTGAGAACTCAAAAAGTAGGGAAGGAAGAGAGAGACAGAGGAAGGGAGGGAGGGAGGGAGTCAATGAGGGGGTGAAAAGAGAGTGGTTTGAAAGGGAAAGAGAAGGAAAGAAGGGGAGAGGAAGGAAAGAAGGAAGGGAGGGAAGGAGGGAGGGAGGGAAGAAGGAAGGGTGGAAGGACAGGGATAAAGAGCAAGGAAGGGGGAGGGAGGGAGGAAAGAACCCCTAATAAATACCTGGAGAGCAGGTTCTGTTCTCCCCAAATTATTGTTTCATTAAATTGTAATCGTAAAATTGGCTTTGCCCCCCCCCAAAAAAAATCTTTTGGTCAAACATATTTTGGAAATGCTTAATATTCATCCTCCCTGGCAGAATCACCATGAACATCAGCATATCTAATGCTCTGAAAGGCCTGTAGGAAAAGAGAAACTTGCACACTTGATTTGACCTAGCATTGTTTTCAAACTTATTTCATGTTGACTGAAACACACACAGACACACACACACACACACACACACACACACACATAAACATAAAAACTGTGAGTCTGTTCAGTGTCTTATTGACAACTATAGCCCAGAAAACAGCCTCTCAGGTGGTTCTGAGAAACTGTTCCAAAGCCGTGTGGTCTGGGAGGTCAGTATATATAAATGAATTTGGTGAAGGGGGATACGCACAGTCAAGCACACATCTCTGTAGAAGGCTACTGCTAATTATGAGGATCAGATGTCTCCACTGATGATTTTAGTGCTTTTCTAGGTATGAGAAGTTGTAAGAAATGGGTTTCATAAAATTTTTTCCTGAAAATATCTAACTATCAGAAGGCCTCTTCTAGTAATTTTCCTCAGAGCAGAGTGCCTCATTCCTGATCTTCACTTTGAATACCTCACAGGGTGTGTTAGAGGTCACTTACTGCAGTGACTAATGACCCGATCATTGTAGAGCCTGATGGCTAGCAACAGTCTTTCGTTGGCATTCACCACAATGACCTTTTAAACCCACTAACATCCAAAGCAAGGTTCATTTAAGTGTTTTTAAGTAAAACGTACCAATGGCATACTCTTAAACAAAATGCATCCAGAATTCCATGTGCTTTTTAAAATTGTGCTCTTGTCCACAAATGATGAATCCTATGAACATCCAGTGGAGGCTTGAGTTTTGCCACTATCAGCCAATACACTAGTAAATCTCAACCTGGTTTCAACTAAATAACGTTTATAAAACTGTCATTTTTGCCTCTCCATTTCTTCTCATTTTTATAAAGTGATAAGAGCAGATGAAACAAAATAGTCAAACCCTGCTCAAATATCTCTAGGCTAAACCAGCACCATAACACTGAACTGTTAGCGGTATATGTCGTGACTGATGTGTGAAATTGTCTTTCTCAAAAGTCAAACATTCCAACATTTAGAACCTCTATATAAGGTAAACGAGGAACTCAAAGATGTACTTCCTGGACATCAAAAAGTCTCCAGGGAAAAGGTATACCTTGGGCTACTATTGAAAGATAAGCCACCAATTCCCAGAGGAACAGGGAGATGGGAGAAGGACCTGGAGGCAGAATGAATAAAGGTAAGGGTCACAAAACCGTTGGACGCTTTCAAGGAACTGCTCAATCAGTACACAGTAGAGCTCATATAAATTGTATGAGCTCTCCATACAAATCTCCATGAGATTATTACATTAACACTTGATGTTGGAATATTTGATAGCTCTTATGTACAATTAAAGCCTCGATTAGGCATTGTGGTATTGTGATTTGTAATAAAAAATTTATATTTGGTCTCCCTCCCATTTCTGGCACAGAACTCTCAAAACCTCTGGAATTGCCTATATGATGAAAGCCATACAAGTGTCTTTCGTTATGTTAACAATGTGACTTTTGGAGAGCACGTAAGGATGGGGCCTGGTTACCAAGGGAGTCAACAATGTGACTGGGGACTTGGAACTTTCAGTTCCCACTCCTAACCTCCAGGGAAGGAAAAGGGGCTGGAAGCTGAATCAATCTCCAATGGCCAATGTTTGAATCAATCATGCTTATGTAATGAAGACCTCATAAAACCCCCAAAAGGACTGGGTTTGGAGACCTTCCAGGTTAGTGAACACATGGGTGTGCTGAGAGAGTAGCAAGTTCAACGAGGGCCCTGAAGAGCCCTTTCCCCATACCTTGTCCTGTGCATCTCTTCCATCCGGCTGTTTCTGATTATATCCTTCTATAATGCACCAGTGATCTAGTAAGTAAAATCTTTCTCTGAGTTTCACGAGCCCCACTCAAGCAAATTAATTGAACCCAAGGAGGGAACCTCTGATTTATAGCCAGTTGGTTAGAAGTATAGGTAACAACCTGCATTTGTGACTGGCATCTTGAGTTGGAGGAGGTTGTTGGTCAGAAGCACAGCTGACAACACAAACTTGTTACTAGCATCTGAAGTAGGGGCGGGGAAGGGCAGTCTTGTAGGACTGAGCCCTTTACTTGTGGAATCTGATGCTGTCTCTGGGTAGATAGTGTCAGTATTGAGTTTAACTGGAGGACACCCAGGTGTTGTATGAAATTGCTTGTTGCATGTGTGGGGACCTCCCTCTCCAACATGTTGAAATTGGGTCCAGGAACCAACATTACAGACATACAGTCTCCATTTCAGATGAGTTCACGTTCATGTTTCATGCTGAAACTGCCTCTCTCCCGGGCTTCTAATCCTAAGTCCCTGCTCTGTTAGATCTCCTCAGAATTCTCCTGAAATGGCCTCCATCTCTTCTGGGCCCACAGTCCTGTGGCCACCTGCCTTAGACTGCTGCTCTCCTAAATGTCCTCTGGCTCTCTGCACAGAAGTTTTCCTAAAGCTCGAGATTGATCATCTCATGTGGGGAACATACAGTTTACTTTTTCCAGGTCATATCATCTGCCCAGTATAACCAGGGTTTCCCCGCAAATCACTAGAAGGATAAAAATTGAATTAAGAGTATCTGTAGTAAATACATTTGCTCTAGTTTTTCTTGCAGAAGTGAACTCTGACCCTCATTCCAAACCTCCATTCACCTTTCCTCATTCCTCAGCCAGAGGCTCTTCCCAACTCTCTAGGGAGCTCTTCCCACTGCTCTCAAACCATCCCCCCAAATAGCATATGGGACATGCTCTTTCCCCTCTCGTTTCAGCTTCCTTTGGTAAAGTCCATTGCTGAAAAGCCACAATTCCTGCCCAAGGTACTATTAAGGCCATGTCAAAGCAACTTACTGTTGCAGACAAGGCACCCTTGTTAGCACCAAAGCCTCTATCTCCAAACAAAGCTGTGGCATTTGCCTGTGTTGGGGGAGTCTTTCTATGTCCAAGAATTTAAAAAATATTTTTCTAGGTACTAAATCCCTGATGGTACTATATTAAATTCAGTATCATCCTCTGTTATTTTCTCCAAATCTGAGGCATTATTCATGAATAGAGTGACCATGCATCTTGGCTTGCCCCAAAGAGCTGCTTATGACTGTTATTTTGGATTAGTTATAAATAGTGGTCCATTCTCAAAGGAACACTGGTGTGGGTGATAAATTACACAGTCACTCTATCCACTCACAAATCCTGTGTATCTCATTCTCTGAACCTTCAAACTCCCTCATTCAAATAGGTCCATGCTGTATAAAGCATTTCTATATTCTGTATGTAACTTCTATAAACATACCTCAGATGCAAAACTGGGTACCAGTTATATTAATGTTACATAAACATTACTATTAGCTATTTAAATCTCAGTGTTAGCTCTTTAATTCATTTAGGCATATATATTCTCAATCCAAATAATATGGGTGATCTAAAAATGACAATATAAAACAATAGTCAACTACCTAGTATGATTTACTTGTTTTATTCAAATTTTCATAGCAGGTAAACAGTAAATTTTAGCAATGATACTTAAATGATTGGTCTTCTCACGAGGTTTTCTCACATCTGTACTCCACTCTTTCATTCAAACATTGAAACAAACACAGGGTAGCCCCCAACAACAGTGTATTATCTAGCCCCAAACAGTCCCAAGGTTGAGAAACTGTGGCTTAGGCAAATCTCTTACTAAAACCCTCCAGGTTTATATTTAACTCAATGTGATATTTCAAAGGTATTTTCAATGTTTGTTTTGCATTGGTAGTTTATTTCTTGGGAAATCCTGACATCAACACAGCCACCAAAGTTGTATATACTTATACAATCTTGAATTACCACTACGTTTTAATTATGCTTTTATGACTGCTACTGTGATGGATGAAAGAGTGGAGTACAGATGTGAGAAAACTCGTGGCAAGACCAATCACAGTTCCTTCCATCCAAAACGTCCATCAAAAACATAAGATACCTCTGTAGTAATCAACACAATTCTATATGTGTTTGTTTAATATCCTTTGGGGAATTTAGCAACATTTACTATACACCTAAGCATATCTATCGGAGTAATATGTTAGCAAGCATTCTAAACAGAACGGTCTGAAATAATAAAGTAACAACGCAGGACGGACAATATATTAGTCTATTAACAAAGATTTGATGAATAAAGAAAGAAATCCATACAAACTACTAAAAGGAAGGTTTCAAAGGTGCTTCAGAGGAGATGGATTTTCTTCTGGGCTAAATAAAACATTTGACAGAGAAATGCTGGTCTTTTTCTGGAGACACGCTTACTGAAAAACCTATTCTTCAACTTGCAATTTATGACATTTTTCTTTGAGCTTGGAACAGTAAAGTTGCAAAAGTTGGAGAGTTCTGAGGCAAAGCCTGAGGACAACTAGGTGGACTGGTTGAAATCTGGTCCTTGAGATAAAGGACCAGAAATGTGCTGTTCCGGGCCCAGCATAGGTAATACAACTGTAGGAAGAAAATTGGCCTAGAAGGTAGGAAACCTTGGTTCTAAAGTTGATTTTGAAACTATCTGCAGTCTCAGTTTTTTAAAGGTCATTTGAAATCTAAGTACACTTTCCCTGTATAAAATGAGAATTATATCTTCCCAGTCTACCTCAAATTAAATTCTGTAAATGAAAACATGAGCCAAAGTTGGCTACATAAGCTGTTAATGATCTATAAAATTGAATGATTGTACTGAATATTCCCTCAGGTTTCTTCCAGCTCTGAAAAATCTATAGTTTTACCATAATGCCTGCTCAAGTCTCCAAAATAGTATGTGTATTTTTGAAAGAATAACATATAGGTATTAGCTTCCTAAGATTTACTAGTCAACTGCCCTAAGCAGACAGACTGAGATTTAAATAAAATTGTCAGATGATTGGCGTTTTTGGAAAAGACAAAAGGAACATACATCAGGGGACGCAGGGAAAAGCCCCGCTTGAGTTTCAACACTTAGGGGAAAAAAAAAATGTGTCCATGTTTTTTTTTTTTTTTTTTTTCTCTAACTTCTCAATATCAATTGATAGTAAGGAATCATAACCCAGTCCTTGGTGCCCTGAGTGGAGAAAGGGCAACAAAGTGCATTTCATCTCTTCTATCTAAACTGTACTTTCATACAATGGAGAAACTTAGATTTTCCTGCTGAGATCCAACTAGCCAAAACACTCCAGGGTCTGAATTTCCACTGATGTTGTCCATGCCCACCAAATATCCCAACCTCTCTTCTTCAGGTAGTAAAAGATTTCGTGGTCAGGAAAGAGGAAGCCACTAGGCCCAGGCTTAAATAGGGCAAAGGCAGCCTATTTATAGAACAGGATGGTCAAGATGCAATTTGCTTCATGTTCTCAGGAAATGTACTAATGGTAGCAACAGTATTACTATCATCTGTGTCATATTTTACAGACATACTCTCATGTTCATTATCATTTTTAATAAATGATTGAACTCACTTGGCGAAACTGATTTTTACTTAATATATATTGCTCTCATCTTTGTGATTTTCTCTTTCAGATTTTCCTGAGAGGAGCTGGTCTACTCAAACCAAAACTTCAGAAGCTAGTGAAATATTGATAAGAGATTTTAAAAATTATTCCTAAGGCAGGATTAAATCTCAGTTAAAATCAGGTTCCCACTTCCATCTGTTTCTTCAAGATTCATGGGAAGCAGGGGTGTCAGTTGGATCAGAAATTTCTAGTGTAAAATGAAATTTTCTTACTAAAAACATAGACTTCATAGCCTGTCAGCAAACATAAGGTTTAGATATTTTGTGCAAATATTTCCCCAAAATAGCCCACAGTATGCTGCTTGGGAAACGTTTGAGAAAGGAGGCAGAATTCAGTCAAGGAAGTTTGTGATAATGGAAGACAAGATGCTCTATAGAAATTTCTGATTTGTCAGATCTTGTACCCATCCCCATTCCCTTCTCTCCTGTGCATTTTCTCTCTTCTTTCTGATGCAGCAACTCAATGGGGGTACATCTATATTTAGTATTTCCTTTGTATAAAGGAAATTGTATAAATGGGAACATGTAATCTCTTCATACTTGGCAAGGATGATTCACTTTGTTGTTTTCTTACTGTCGTTGCTAATTGGAGAATTACCTCATTGCAGCCTTGTGCACAAACTGTGGTTCCACTCTAAGCTGACTCTTCATTAGGTAAAAATGTTGGTAGTAAAGACCATTCCAAAACCACAAAATTTTCAAAATGTTTAACTCAAATACTTAATGGTGAAACACTATCATTTGGTGATTTTTATGAAAAATTTTCAAAACACAAAACTGAACAAAGAAAAAACTAAGCCCAAGCTTATTTTAAGTAATTGTTATATGACTATTTGGGCAGTAATTTTACAGATGGGTGAAAACATCACCGCCAAGTATTTATTGAGTTTCCATTTGCCAAAGAATTGTGTCCTGGGGGATAAAGTAGTATCTGTCCACAAAGAAAGTGCTATCTTGTAATGAAATAAGTCATATAGCCTGAAATGTTTAACATAATACAAGAATTGAATAGTAAATTAACCAAAATTATAAGAGTGTCTAAAACATCACTTAAGGAATTTCCACAGTTGAGTTCTGAAAAAAAGATGAATGCATTAGGGGCAAATGTCTATATGGAATATGGAACAGCTTCACAGAAGATAGATTAAAAACTGGGCCTTAAAGTTGGCTAGACTTTGTCCAAGTAGAGGAGAAAGGAAAACACTTCTCAGACGGGGATGTCCATGGATCTAATTTTAATCAAGTGTATACTGGACTCCTTGCCACACCCTTCTCTAGGTCACAGGCCCACAAGGGTGGGCAGAATAGATATAATCCCTGCCCTGGTGGAGTAAGTAGTCTGGTCTCATAAAGCATAGCCAAGGCAAGTGCTGGGGACAGTGAACAGACCAGCAAGCAAAAGTAGAAAAGTCCTGTAAGGACAGGGTAGGGACTAAAAGTAAATTGGTGTATTGGGATGAGATGGGAGAGAGTCTGGTGCAATATTTTTCCCAAGGGTCACAGTATCAAGCAAAACTCCATACATGCCAATCCTGCTTTCATCCTGACCCCTCAAGTATACCACACAGATGAAAGCAAGTAAAAATGAATAAGAACAGGTAAGAATTTGGGAAGGAATTCTACAACAGCACTCAAATTGGGGCAGGGAGGTACAGAGCTTGCACTAATTTCCAAAATCTGGTTTAAACATCTTTTAACTTCAGCCTTTTTAACTTCAGCCATCTTTTAACTTCAGCCAGCAGTCCTTTTCTTACCTCCCCAGCTGTCCTTCTGCTCCATGTTGCAGTGGAATCAAATTGATCACACTGGAATCCCTGTTCTTAGTAGCTGTGTTAACAGATTGTTTCCATTCACCGAGCCTCAGTTCCTCCATCGTAAGTTGACATAAAGACACAGCAGTTATAAAGATTAATAAAACAATGGATGTAATAAGCACTGGCAGAAAGAAGGTGCTCCATGAATGTTTGCTCCTCTCCTTCCCCTCTCTCCACCTCTAATCACTGCCCAGCCCTCACCATACTGATGCCTGAATAATGGTCCAGGTTCACCAAGCCCTAGGGAATACTCCAGCTCTGACAACCAAACTGCTTCACATGAGCTACTGTATCCTGTGCAGACAAGAAAGAGCAACCACAGATTTGTGAGCACAGGTCTGACCTGTTTCCCCTCGTTCCCACTTGCGCATTTCATGCTCTAAAACTGCAGTTCCATCGGAGGGTGGAAAGTACAAGGTGGTATGTGTGCGTGTGTGTGTGTGTGTGTGTGTGTGTGTGTGTGCGCGCACGCACATGCAGGGGTGGTAAAGACAGTTCTGAACCTCCTGAGCCAACCTGTTGATGTATGAGGTGTAGGCCATGCTGTAAAAAGTGGCGTCAGAATTCAGAACCACATTCAACTGGTTTTGAGAGTCCTATGCTCTGCCCACCCCGCCCCCATGCAATACTGCTTGTTTGAAAACTGATCTCCATTTATGCCTTACATTTATCAGTCTTACCATTCCCAGACTATCTGCACTTAAAACTCTATCTTTAATTATAAATGAGTTTATGGTTGTCTAAAGAATATCAAGGGTTACAAGATTAAGGAGGTACTTTTTGATAAGTGAGAGAAACTACGCAAAGTTGCCCTGAAATCAGTGTTTGTGATGGAGGAGAGGGTGATGTGAGCAGGGAGCTCTCTGGGCCAAGGGTAATGCTTGCCCTGGAGGCACTTTGAGGTAGAGGTTTTGTGTGTGGATTCCTAGAAATTCTGCTCTCTACTCTCCATCACTCCTACCCTCAAGCTGTGTAGACCACTGAGTACTGCTGCATAAAATAACCCCTTACCCTGAATCAATGAAAAGCATACCATTTGTAGATTAGATGGTAACGGGGAGGGGGGGGGGGGGGAAAGCTATTTTTTTTTTGTTGCAGTACACGGGCCTCTCACTGTTGTGGCCTCTCCCGTTGCGGAGCACAGGCTCTGGACGCGCAGGCTCAGCGGCCATGGCTCACGGGCCTAGCCGCTCCGTGGCATGTGGGATCTTCCCGCACTGGGGCACGAACCCGTGTCCTCTGCATCGGCAGGTGGACTCTCAACCACTGCACCACCAGGGAAGCCCAAAAGCTATTATTTTAATAAAATCTAGTGATAGCTTTTCTTTACTCCAGGTACAGCTCACGTAAAAGGCCACATATCTCAAAGTAACTGCCCCTGTTGATTCAGGACTCAGAACAAACACTAACGTTATGGTGAGGAACTGATAAGCTTGGAATCTTATAGTTTTATTTCTTGGAAATCAAGCCAAAAAGGATTAACTAAGAAATTGTGACACATTTGAAGAGTAAAAATACTGAAATCTAATACTATTCTTTATATTTCCTGTTTTATATTGTTTCTCAACAGAGTGTAAGACATAATCAACAGAAATTTCAGTTAAATAGAGCTGGAAGACCAGAAAGGGGGGCTCTTGTGCCCCGTGGCCATAGCTGAGCAACAGAAAGAAGAAAGACTCCTCTTCTTTCCTGGCAAGGACTCAGCCAATGAGAAGCCATAGACTCTTTGTTTATAGCCCTTCCAACTTCCTTTTCCCCTCTATAAAAACGTTCTCTCCTTGCTGTGCAGGGACTTGCGTGTGGCTGGCCACATACATATAGGCTGGATTTATAGGGATAGCAGAGCATTAAAAATAAAAAAGTAAAAAAATTAAGCAAGAATATAGCAGTGTTTCAGATTTTTAAAAATTAAGGTATTAATGTCTATAAGTCCTGACCCAGGATTAAAAGAGCCAGGTGTAGGTGATGGGCCAGGTACTGTAAAATTTCTTCTGGGACACATTTACATTGTTTCTTTCAACTTAAACTGTGCTTGTTGTTCATGATCATATCCCAATGGAGGAGAAGGAAGGGGTTCTCCTTTTTTGCCACCCACATAATGAAATTTGTAAAAAATTAATGGCCAAAGGTAAAGTGGAACTAGCATAATGGTGTTCGTTATGTTAAGACACTGACAAAAAGAGTCTCATGCAGCAAAACTTCACTAAAGATAGCCACCCAGCCTTCCCCCAGGGAGTAGCCACTTAATATTACTTGTGAAGTACTTTGAAGAAATTTCAGCCACAAATTATCTGTAGGCTTCAAGGGTAGGGGATAAGTAGGGAGATAGGAAGAAAAGTACACTGGAATGACTAATCTGGATTGAAGTCCGTGATTCAATCTGATTGAATTGAATGTCCTATCTGTGTGACCTTGGGCGAGTCATTTAAGTTCTCCAAAACTAGTGTCTCCTCTGTGACATGGGAGGACTGGATAAGAGGTAATGGCTCCCAGAGCTGTGTGCATCTATGGATTTTAGAGGGATGAGGCAGAGAATCCTGTTGACTGTGAGGTGAGGGTATATACCACCATGGTGCACATTCTATAGTATTGGCATTAAGCTCCCCTGTACTAATTGCTATGGAAGTGCTGTGAACCTGACAGGCATGTCCCTACCCTTAGAGAACTAAGTCTACACAGAAAGACCCAGACACACCAGTAAGCAGGATAAATACCAGCAGAGGAGTTTGCATCAATGCTATGGGACACAGAGTTGAACTACGTATCCTGGGAAATAAAAGCAGATGCTTGGGAAGAGGTGACAATGAAGCTAAACCTGGAGTATGTGTGGTCAAAAGTCCACTGACTTTCAACACAATTTTTATGGGACAAGTGATATCTGAAAATTGACTTGTGTAGTTATACCAAGAGAGTGAGAATTTGTAATAAGCAGAGCCAACAAACCATAGAGTATAAGAAAATATGTGTGTTCGGGTCGAAAACAAATCTAAAACTTAAAAAAAAAATTCTAGGCATCTTAGTATTATTTTGGCTTTTCTCCTTGTTTTCCTTCACTCTACAACTATTCCTACATGGTGGTGGGGCTGAGGGAGTGGGGCCTTGGGAAGGTAGAGAAGGATGCAGGAGAGAGGGATTTGAGGATCACAGCAGGTTAGCAGAGAGCCTGCAATTGAATGTCGGTTTCTTACAGATGTGGCTCCTCCTGTTCCAGGTTTGGAAAGCATCAATTTATCACCAAGCACTTGAGGGTGTTTATTAAGCATTGCTTAATAATTAACGGAGCTTTTGAATATACCTTTTCTATGCAGGGAGTGCATTTAGAAAGGGTAGAACCTAAAACCCCTTGCTCTTCAGGAGAGTTGTGAAAATGGGGGAAAGGTGTCTTGGAGCTTCAGAGGGTATTGTTTTTCCACCTGTGAGCAAAGAGAACAGAGGGTGTGATGGAACAAATGGAAGGAATTAATAATTTAAGAAGCATCATAGAGGATGCTTTGCTAATTCAGATTTACAGAGTGGCCCTTAGGGACCACCCCATTTGCTGCTTTTCTAACCTTTGTTCAAATAAATCTTTAATAAGAGCTCAATATCTAAATCCAATACAATAAGAAAAGTTGTGGGATGGACCTGAAACCTTGTCAAAAAATCCAACCTCCCACTGCCATCTCCAAGCTGCCCCTGAGACGTCACACCAGAATTCTAGAGTTTGGCAGAATTCAATTTGCTAAACAATCATCTGGTTTACTTCTCCTTTTAGGAACAAAGCTCTGCACCACCTATGTTTTTAAATTTAATTTACACATTTAATTTCATTTTCAAGAAACTGAGCTTTAGTTTGCCGAAAAATCAACTATATCAGTGATTTTACATGGTTGTAAAAATTCCACCTTTCTGAAATAACGAGCTCATTGTCAAATTCTTCTTCCTTACCCAGAGAAGTAACCTGACTAATATAATGAGAGAGACAGGCATGGAATCCAGGTCTCCTGGCTCAGGCCACTCCGTTGTTGCCTCTACCTAGAACATAAACCAAATACAGGCACACACATTAATCTATGCATGGTACCTAATCTAATCGTCTTTGCAATTTGTAGGTTCTTTGTTAAATTGAGTATTGGAGGATTCCATGTTAGAATTATTGGCCTTTTCTAGTTGAGGTTCAAGACTCAGGGGGAAAAAATGAATAAGCAGTAAACACCCAATGACATACTCCTCATACTCCTCATATACACTCCTGATAAAGAAGACAGGACAGGCATTAAAGCTAAGGTATCTTTATCTACTGCGTTTGTCTTGAGCAGAGACTTCAGATACATATAGTTAGCATTCTGGGCCAGTCAGTTGGTGCTGGCATGTAAAAGAAAACACTCTGCTGTCTTAATTTTAAAAAAAGGGTATTTATTGAAATATGTGGATATAAGATTCAGGATGACCCAGCTTAGAAACAAACAGGAACCTGAGACTATTCACAGTAGAGATGTTCACAGTATCACCACTGCTAGATGCTGCCCCAATTCCAGTCTCATCCACCCTTTTTCCTTGTGCTACACACTTAAGATTCACCCTTCTAAGGCAGAAATATCTAATTGGCTAAGCTTCATTCGTAGCCCATCCTGCCTGCCATGGAACAAGGAGAGGTTTCCTGGCCTCTTCCTCATAGCCACACAACAGGGGATTCCCCACAGTCAATAGGGGATTCAGATGCTAGACATCCAAAAGAATGGCAAGTGACCACTGTAACATTATCCGGATGATATGAGTTCAAAGACTGCATTATGAACCATTTAAACTATAGATGAAGGTAAGATATAAGAGTAGAAGTTTAAATTCCAGAGTGAAAATTCTTGGGCCATAGAGAACAAGAGGAAAGATGTTTTAAGGCTTTAGTACGTTCATTCTGTCGAACAATTTTATCCAAAGTGTGCCCTATAAAATATACCCTATCCCATGAAATATTAACCATGTGTCTCCGTTTTGGAGACTCAGAAATGCTGGTTAGCAGAGTAAAGGTTCCAAAAGCTTATTTCATTTCACTTTTTTTTAAGCTTCTTTACCATTGAGCCCTCGACATCCACAGAATCCGTTTTCCAAGGTGTGCACTTTGAGAACTGCTGCTTCTGATGAAAGAAGTAGTCCCTTTAAGTCTATGAACTATTTGAGGTCATTTTATGCGAGTTAAGGCTTTTCTGGCTAGGGAGAGGACCTCTCAAGTACTCGGTCCTTGAATAACTTAATTGATGATCATTATTCAATCTTGGATACCATGGACATTATAGCTGCTTGCTCTAAGTCAGATTACAGAGCTTTCCTAAAGATAAGGGCAGTTAAGCACTTTTATTCTACCTTGAGGGCCGCCTCTAATGGCCAGTGAGTAAGTGTTGACTCTTCTCCCCCAACTCAGTTAGCAGAGTTTGATAAAACATCAGAAGCCCCCTTGAAAAGAGACAGAAATTATAAGGGGGCTTCTGGCTGGATGTGAAAGTTGTATTCTTCATCCCCCTGTCTATAGGAGCCCTGGGTTCCTTCCTTCTGTAGCCCACAGCCCATGTGCCCTACAACCAAACAGTTCTGCCAACCTTCATGTCATCTATTTCTTTGTAAACGAGAACATGACAGCTGAGAGCATGAGACAACATTGAAATCCCTTCTCTCCGTTTTTACCCCCTTTAATTAAATGCAGATAAAAAAAAATCCTTAGCAGTAGCAGAGTCTGAAAATGAGAGGTATCAAGTATTTTATCATCATATCCTTCCAGCGACTCTGCACTTGGCTTTGTATCCCAGCAGCAGATGACTGCAGCTGACCTGACAAACGTGATTAATAACTCAGCCAGAGCTTTTGTACTGGACACAGTGTTTGCCAAAACTGGCAGAACTCAATAGCGAAGGGGGCACTGCAGTGACAGTTACTTTCCTACCACATGACCTTTCTTTGTAATTAAAAGCCAAACTCAACTATGTAGCAAACACTCAATGACGTAAGTCGTCTCCTCCCTCCTTTTAAGTGATGATTGCTGATGCTGAGATTATTTTCACAGCTCCAAAGGAAAGTGAAAGGAAATATGGTGTTCTCTCAAAATGCAGTTTCCACATTCAATGTTTGCAGCCCCAGAGGCCTGTCAGGCTAGGGACCTTTATCACTGTGCATGGGAGATGCAGTGCTCAAAGTGCCTTTGATGGGGACCAGAGAAGCCGTGAATCTGTGCTCTGAGTCCCCTTTACCCGATACCATTTGAAAACTTGCTGTGGCAGAAGTCAAAGAAAACCATGAGGCCATACTATCCCCAGACACTCTCCAAATGAGGAGGCTTGTTGGTGCTACAGTCCAGGTTCTGTGGCTATTTCTGGGGCTGAATAGTTTTGTCAATTGTACCATTTTTTCCCACTTTGGTACAGGTTGTTCCTTACTGTTTAGTGTAGTTTCTTCCCTGCTGTGGCAGCTTCCAAACAGCAGCGGTGAGGCCACCCAACAGCATCCCAACAGTGTCAACCAACTCAACAGGTTCTGCGATTCGACCCCTCCGACACACACATGCAAGGAAATGTTCGTGGATGCAGATTTCAACTGGAGATTGCCCCTGAGGAAGCAGTCCATCCACACAAGGGAGGCTAAATCCTGCCTGGTTTGATTCTGAGGGAATAATCACTTTATTTATAAAGTTCCCCTCCTACCATTACCCTGGAAAGCAGTCACAATAGTGACTAGATAAAAACATTAATTAAGACATCAGAAGCCGCCCTGGAGAAGCAAGAATAAAAAAAAAGAAGGAACTTGCAAAAGTGAGGGTTTCCAAAGGGTTGCCTAAAGAGAAATAAAGCAAAAGAGAGAGATACTTGAGAGCAAAGGGCCCAAATCCTATGAGATCTTCAAGGTAACAGAACTCCAGCCCTTGGAATGTCTGCCAGAAAGGTGGGAGCTGGAGAAAAGAAGCCCAGACAGGTATTATAATGCATGTGTGATCGTCCTGCTAGGTCTGCCGTGTCTCCTGAAAGAATGAACCAATAGCACATTGACACAGACGGATCCAAATGACACAGATGGCTCCATTTTTCCCCTAAAAGTCAGAGGGATTAACCAGGAAAACTCATTTCATTATTCGCATGACACTTCGTGTAAAAATAAATAATTGTCTAATTCATTCCAACAAGCATGTGGTTTTTCAGCTCTAAGATTGTAACTATCCCTTCCATCCTTCAAGGATGGTGGTTATTTCTCAGCAGAAAGATAAAATCAATCGATCTGTAATCAGATCTACAATAAAAGATATTGAGTAATACTGTGTAAAGAAAGGGTGATTATCCATATCTACATACAAACACATGCAACACAGTTTTTTCTTGCCCTGACTCATTAATATCAGAACCCTTAAAATGTGATCCATCATGTAGGGAAGCGATAAAAATAAAACACCCTAGAAAAGATTCCCATCCATCACTGCCCCTTACTTTTTTCACTCCATTGGGAGAAAAAAATCTACTTTTCCCGAATAAAACAATGAATCATGCTTCAGGTACTTCTCCAAATAGGAAATCTTCCAACAATTTTATTTAAGATAACTACAATGATTTTCAGAGCTATTATGCATTGCACCATGTATTGGGGTCAGCTCACCGAGAGTAATGATTAGAAGAAAAATAAACAAAAATCTCAATAATGTCTTTAGAATTAATTTGTAGCATATATAGAAAAATGGGCTTCATTAAGACATATGTATGTAAGATGGCCTCTTCATCTGATTTGACCCACTCTAGGCACCTATGTCTTGGTGGTAATTATCATGTTGGAGCTACCTTATTTACACAAAGAACTTAGAGTGATTTTTAACAGGGATTTTTTTAAAATATGACTAAAAACTTTGTTGAGAATGGCAATCTCTCATTCTGTAATGAGAAATGTAAGGGCAATTATATGCACTTTATAATTAAAATGCTTTCGAATAGATTCAAATATCAGATTGCAGTTCATCATCACTCAGAGACTGTGGCCAGGGTAACTGTCTCTACATTGATCCAACCTGTGTGTTTCTCATTATTCCTGTCCTAAGTGAGCTCTGATCTTTGTTGAGATGCCAATTTCTTATGTCAGGGCCCCTATTAACTACACCCAAGTCTTTGCTTATGCAGTGACTCTGTATAATCCTTGATTATTGAGTAGTTAATACTGAAAACGCCTGTGTAGTGCTGGGCCTTTGCATTTTATCTGAACTCCCTCTCCTTGTGTGCTTGCCGTGGAGATCAGCATCTTGCGATTCTGGCTTCTGCCACTGCTCCATGTGCCCTGCCCGAGAGTGAACTTGGAAGGAAGAATCAACCTGCTTAGAAGCCTCACTGAAGATGGAACCTCTCACTAACCCCACAAGCACACGCTTCATGACCATGTTGTGAGTGTGAATCATGGCCAGTGATAAAGATTTGAGGCTATTTTTGCTACTTTTTAAACAGAGAAGACTTGGTCTTAGGGAAAATATGCCTCAGGTTGCTTGTTCTGATGAAAGAAAGCAAACCCAAAATGTGGATCAAGATTTTATATCATGTATGTGTGTATCACCAATAAGCAAACAGGAAAGGCATTCATTTATTTAGGATTTCTTTTGGTGGGAAAGGGGCCTGTGATCAATACACTATGTAAAGTTAAAAATTAAGTTTATTCAAAGTTCTCCCCCAAGTCTGAATTCATTGACTTCAAAAAAAGAAGGTAATTTTCTAAGATAAATGCCTAATCTTGTCTTTCTTTCATTTATTGGGATTGCTGCCAGTATTCACCATCAGATTCAACACTGACAGGTTTTAAATAAAACTGAGGCTGATAACAAAATCTACACATAAAAATCAATCTCGTGATTTTAAATTCCTATCTTACTGCAATGAATTATTCTCAGCTACTTGGAAGCTATGGGTTTTATGGATATGAGTGTAATATTAATAATAAATGTAGTTATGATCATCAGCAAGGAGAATATTGGCTTTTTTAGTAATACTACAAATCTCAGGTGCAAAAAAGACGTTTTGAGCTCCTGCTCTGTACTAGAAAGCTTGCTCAGTGCTGAGCAAACAAATGAATAAAGCACAGTTCCTTATCTCAAAATGCTCACACACTAGTTATGGAACCAAAGAAGGAGGAGTGATTAAAAACACAATGATGGGTACTTACTGGTCAGAAAGGTATGGCAACAAGTAACCTAAAATCCAATTAACAGTGGCTTTAAGAGGAAGGCATTTATTTGCCCATTTAACAAAAAATCTGGGGATAGTCAGCCCAGGGCTGATTCTGTGGCTTAATTATGGCATAAGGGACCCAGGGTCTTTTTATCTTTTCACTCCATCATCGTTTGGATATGAGTTTCAATCTCATGGTCACGAAATGGTATAACTAGCACCACACCTTATATTCACATGTCAGGAAAAAGAAGGAAGCGACAAAAGCCAAAGAGAAGCATACCGTCCATCTGTGACTTTAAAAAAATTTTCCCAGAAGGTTTATCTAGAACCTTCCACAATTTAGTGGCCAGAAACGGTTCCATCACCTATCAGTGAGGTAGTATGGGAAGATAAGTTCTTTAGTTGTACCATGATGTTTTCTGATAAATGAGGAAGAAGTGGAGAAGTACAACTTGGTAGACAACTAGTAGTATCTATCACAGGAACTATGGAAACCCCAAAAGGATTAGCCAACATAGATCAGGGAAGTTTTTCTGGAGGAAAGGGTAATTAAGTTTAGTATTGAAATGCTCCCAAGAACAACTGGGGTGTACACACTGAGAGGACGCGCTGGACGAAAGGGGAGATAGGAAGAGCATTCCAAGCAAAGGACACAGAGGCATTCCTAGCACTGCAAGCAGTTCCGTATGACTGGAACACAGAGTTCACGTCGGGGGGAGTGGACAAGGTGAGACTGGAGGGATGTGAAAAGACTAGAAACAGGTAGGTATGCGAAAGGTTTTAAAGAGCCTTGTGGGCTGTGCCCTACTAAGCAGTTCTGGCTTTAAGGTGAAGTTTAAAAGATGCCATTATGATAAACCTTGTAGTTGGTGTCAGGAGCCTCACCTCATGTCATCCTGCGGAGGGGTCTCTGGCAGGATCACATTCCTTATTCTTTCTCTGTTTTTTCAGCCAGCCTGCTCCTCCACGTGGCGATCTTACAGAGGCAAGCCCTGCCTTTGTGAAGGAGACCAGAAGTTATCCAGCACTGCCCATGACTACTACAGAGCATCTAATTCTGAGGTACAGTGTTAGGAAGCTCATTACAGCCTCCCATCAAAGCCACCTTCTTCAATCCAGCTTTACCAGTAGCAGGGCTGATATTTTAGTTTTCTGCTGATGCCTCTCACAGTTGGTTCTGAAGTTGGTCCTCTAAAACCTCAACAGTTGGTGACTTCCTATTTCCTGCCCGAGTTTCTCTCCGTCATGCTAGCTCATCCCTTTACTCCAGTGTTCACCTTCAGTCACACAATTTCTCTGTTCTTTCCTGTCTCAGTGAGCACACAGGTACAGGGAGATCTGGGACGTCTCCAGGCTGGTGGATGAGTTCTGTAATGCTCTGCCTGGTGGCTATGTGGCAGGCACGCCTCTCAGGAGCATTTTGTATGCCTAGTTGTTATATTTCATTAGAAATAAATTTAGTTGGGAACTCTGTGCCTGGCACTCTCATCCTGCAGAATTTTGGCCAGAACTCTCCAGCGTTTCCAAAACAAAATTCTGCCTTAATTGCCTCTGGCAAAATATTTGAAAATAAAATCCAAAAAGTACAGGAAGTATATTGCGGACATTGATGGTACCCAAATGGACACATTTGCCTGGTTAAAGAATTTATGTCAGAAAGAAATGAAAATAGAAATTCAAGCCACGTGATCCTTACCTGGGCATGTTCTCTAGATTTGTGCAGAAAGCTCATTAGCATATTCCCTATCCTCTCTTGATTGGAAAACAGAGTATAGCTGTACAAACATTGCTCAAACAGCTTCCAAGAATGTCAGCAGAGAATGGCGATGTCAAATAGTAGCTTTAATAAGAGCATTGCCGCTCAGAGATAGGAAACTTGCAAACGCTAGGTGTGAGGTAGAAAATGCGCAAAGAATCACACAGAAATAAATGCTGAAAAATCAAGACAAAGGTTGAGATGGACCTATTTCACCCCAGGGATGGAAAACAAGTAAAAAAAACCTTTAGATCTCACGCTATGCATAAATACAGAACACACAGATATTCTTAGAAATTTTTCCCACCAATGAATTAAAAATATTTTTAATGTATAGTTGAATTGTAACATTAGAGTCATGAGAGCTTCTATTAATTGGTATGATAAGTGAGTTTGCAAATCAGCTGCAGCTTTGCTGTTTCCCATTTTTTCCTTTGTCATGCCATTCAGGCCTTGCACTGTCATGACAGACACAACTTAAAGGAAATTCATTCTTATCATCTCTGATTCTTCTAGAAGACAGGATATATAAGTGAAAGATGATAGAAAAAGGGATCTAATGAAGGTCCCTAATCATTTCTATAGAATTTACTATGTCATTTGCCCATTCACATGGATGTAGTTATCCCCCTTCTCTGCGGTTTCACTTTCCATGATTTGTTTCCTGCAGTCAACTGGGTCCAAAAATATTAAATGGAAAGTCGCAGAAATAAACAATCCATAAGTCTTAAATGGCACGCTGTTCTGAGTAGTATGATGAAGTCTTGCACAATTTGGCTAAGATGTGAATTATCCTTCGTGAAATATCCTGTCCGTTAGTCACTGAGTAGCCCTCTAGGTTATCAGATGGGCTGCTGCAGTGTCAGTATCACAGTGCTGTGTCCAAGGAGCTCTTATTTTACTTAATAATGGCCCCAAAGCACAAGAGTAGTGATGCTGGCAATTTGGATATGCTAAAGAGAAGCTGAAAAGCACTTCCTTTAAGTGAAAAGGTGAAAGCTCTCAACGTAAGAAAAAAAAAAAAAAAGTATGCTGAGATTGCCAAGATTTATGATGAGAACAAATCTATCTGTGAAGAAAGAGAGAAATTCATGCTTGTTTTCTTCTCACAAAAGTTAAGGTCACAGTGTGCAATAAGTGCTTAGCTATGATGGAAAAGTCATTAAATTCATACAATAAGAGAGAGAGAGACCACATTCGCTTAACTTTTACTACAGTATATTACTATATTTGCTTTATGTTATTATTAGTTTTTGTTAATCTCTTACTGTGCCTAATTTATAAATTAAACTTTATCATAGGTACGTATGTATAGGAAAAAAATATAGTATATATAGGATTCAGTACTCTCCGTGGTTTTAGACATCCACTGTGGGTCTTGGAATGTATCCTTCACGGATAAGGGGGGAACTACTGTAATTGGTAGTTGTTCTTAACAAGTAAGAAACCATACTTTGTCTTATGCCCAGGATGAGTTCTATTGAACAATGTTAACCAGAATATGTTTCTTTCCTTCACCTTTTCCTTAATTCTGCCTCTCCTCCCCACTTTGGTCATGTAGTTGCCTCATTCTTTTGCCTTCTTCCCTATCCAGGATCCCTTCAAAACTGGATCCCAAAATATCTATAGTATAAGTCATTTATAGCCAAGGAGAAACTGTAGTCACCATTTAGAAGCACTGGTATTGCAGTGCCAGCACCAGAGGGCCTATATTTGAATCCTAGTTCTGATGTGCCTCCACGTGTGATTTGGAGTGAGTTAGTTAATCACTCTAGGCCTCAGTTTACTTATCTGACGTGGGGATAATGAATAATCATACCCACTGCAGAGAGTAGTTATGATGTTTAAAGGAGTAACTAGCCTTGTACAGAAGGATCCTAATAAATGATAGCTATTCATACTATGGTACTTCCTCCCATAGTATTTGCATTGTAAATCTTACTTCAAATTGGAATGAAGGAAAGATTAGGGAGAGAAATATTTGGCGAGGGTGAGAAAATTGGCTATGCTACTTAAATATAAAGCTAAACTAAATGTCAAGTAAAACCTATGCTAAACTAATGTTTTGGAATTTGTGATGAATGTATCAATAACCAGGAAAGGATATTTTCAAAAGGCATGGGGGCACGTTTTAGGACCCAGCAGTAATCCATGACTTACTCTCTAGCTGGGTGTTCTAGGGTGCCCTAAGACTCCCACAAAGACCAGGGTTAATTAGGTCCCATTTGTTTATTTTTGCTTTTATTTCTTTTGCCTTAGGAGACAGATCCAAAAATATATCGCTATGATTTATGTCAAAGAGTGTTCTGTTTATGTTCTTTTCTAGGAGTTTTATGGTTTCAGGTCTTACATGCAGGTTTTTATTCCACTTTGAGTTTATTGTTCTATATGGTATGAAGAAATGATCTAATCTTATTTTTTACATGTAGCTGTCCATTTTTCCAGCACCTAATTAAATTTAAAAGCTTTTGAACAAAAAAAGGAAACCACTGACAAAATGAAAAAACAACCTATGGAATCAGAGAAAATATTTGCAAATGATATGAACAATGAGGGGTTAATATCCAAAATTTATAAACAACTCATACAACTCAGTATCTAAAAAATAAAGAATCCAATTTAAAAATGGGTAGAAGGGGCTTCCCTGGTGGCACAGTGGTTGAGAGCCCACCTGCCGACGCAGGGGACACGGGTTCGTGCCCCGATCCGGGAAGATCCCACATGCCGTGGAACGGCTGGGCCCGTGAGCCATGGCCGCTGAGCCTGCGTGTCCGGAGCCTGTGCTCTGCAATGGGAGAGGCCACAACAGTGAGAGGCCCATGTACCACAGGAAAAAAAAAAAAATGGGTAGAAGACCTGAATAGACATTTTTCCAAAGAAGATATACAGATGGCCAACAGGCACATGAAAAGATGCTCAATATTGCTAATCAGAGAAATGCAACTTAAAACCACAGTGAGATACCACCTCATATCTGTTGGAATGGCTATCCTCAAAAAGAACACAAATAACAAATATTGTTGAGGATGTGGAGAAAAGGGAACCTTCATACACTGCTGGTGGGATTATAAATTGGTGCAGCTACTATGGAAAACAGTCTGGAGGTTCCTCGGAAGACTAAAAATAGAACCACCATATGACCCAGCAATTCTACTCCTGGGTATATATCCAAAGAAAACAAAAACACTAATTCATGAAGACATATTCACCCCAATGTCCATAGGAGCATTATTTACAATAGCCAAGATATGGAAGCAACCTAAGTGTCCATCAACAGATGAATGGATAAAGAAGATGTGTGTGTATATATAATATCACTCAGCCATAAAAATCAATGATGTTCTGCCATTTGCAATAATGTGGGTGGACCTAGGGAGTAGCATGCTTAGTGAAATACGTCAGACAGAGAAAGGCAAATACCACATGTTATCATATACATATATGTGGAATTTAAAAAATAAAAACAAACAAATGAATATAATGTAACAGAAACAGGCTCACAAATATAAAGAAGAAACTAGTGGTTACCAGTGGGAAGAGGGAAGTGGGGAGAGGGGAGGTAGGGGTATGGATTAAGAGACACCAACTACTATGTATAAAATTAATGACACAAGCTACTATGTATAAAATTAATATCTTGGGGTTTCCCTGGTGGCGCAGTGGTTGAGAGTCCGCCTGCCGATGCAGGGAACACAGGTTCGTACCCCGGTCCGGGAGGATCCCACATGCCGCGGAGCGGCTGGGCCCGTGAGCCATGGCCGCTGAGCCTGCACGTCCGGAGCCTGTGCTCCGCAATGGGAGAGGCCACAACAGTGAGAGGCCCGTGTACCGCCAAAAAAAAAATTCATATCTTGTAGAGCATGGGGAAACATAGCCATTATTTTGTAATAAGTTTAAATGGAATATAATCTATAAAAATATTGAATCACTATGTTGTACACCTGAAACTAATATAAAATTGTAAATCAACTATACTAAAAAAAAAAAAAAAAAAAGACCAAGGTTAAAAAGCAAACATCCTAAAGTCTGACCATGCTTTAGCTGGCTCAAAAGTTGTCAGGTCAGTGTAATGTATTTTCCACAATTCTTTAAAAGAATTTTTCTCTTAATTTTAAAAGACTATTAGCTAGCTAGGAAGAGAATTCAGGAAAATACATGAAGCATTCTCCCAAATAGAATAGATAAATGACATAACGGAGCTGAAGAAATAATATCTACTGAAACCATTGCCTTGCACAGAGTAGGTGCTCAGTTAATATATAAGGAAGTCCATTCTGCCTGTTGTCCTACAGATCAGAAAGAAAAACAAAGACATTTGAAAAGAGTCTTCCAAAATTTCTGCTGTTTTAGAAAAACTTGCAACACCTTAATGAAAAACATGTTGCAGGGATTTTTTTTTTTTTTTACTAGAAAAGTATCATGAACTTTGGTTTTTCACTGAAAAAAAAAAAGATAGAGATGTTTAGGCTCTGCAGAAACAGTAAGCTTTGCCTGTGGCAAATTCACAAAATTTCATAATTCCACCAGAGGCAAAGTGTCAGAGTTTTCCTCATAGGAGCTATATTCTCGGTTGGAAATGTGAAATTTTAGCTCAGAAAGAAATCTGGGTGTGTTTTGCAAAAAGTTAAAACTGATCCACTGATTTTGATTCTGGGTGAGGCCAAAGCATCTCATGTGAGGTAAGTAATGAAGGAGGAGGAGGAGATAAGGTCTGGAAACAGAAGATGAAGAAGGGATGGGTAATGGAAGTATTGGGCAGAAGAGATCAGAGAAATATCAAAAAGGAAAGGATATAATGATAGGTGTGCTGTAACCTTATAGAATTTAGGAACTCAGTGTATTGTTTAAAAACCAGGTTCAGCATATCAAATCTCCCAACCAAGACCCTAAAACCAGGACTGCTTTTCCTGGACTCTATTTCTGCTAAATCCAACCTCTTTTCTCTGTGCCTGCCTCTGGCATTTTCCTTTGATAAAAACTGTGCCAGATTTCATTACACAATTTCAAAGAGAAAGGATTTTTCTTTTGTATTTGGACTGAATTTTCAAGATGTAATTTCCTAAAACAAGCTTTGGAGAAGAGCATGAAAGTAAAACTTTAAGATGTTTCACAAATATTTGATCGTTTTTCCAAAGGATTGCAAAGCCTCATAAATCTTCAGTTTTGTTCTGTGGGTTCCAGCTCTTTGCCTACAGAATTTTCAATCTACATCAAGTATAAGGCACAGAAACTGGACTTGGAAGCGTTGTACAATGGGGAAATTTAAATATATGGTTTTAATCCCATTAATTAGGTACTGTTATTGGAGGTAGGCTGGAGAGCATAAAATAAAGTACTAAAAATGACTTCTTTATTAAATAAGATAGGTCTTTCACTATCCCTGAAGACTCTTTGAATATTCATTCTTTTTCTAACACAGCCAGTATTGTCTCTTTTATTCTTTAGACAGAGGAAATAACGTGAAGACTTTTAAACATCAGAAGATTCAAAGGTCTATTTTGAGTATGCGTAACCTTTCCCAGCAACAGATCCAAATAAGAACCCACAATAATTACAGCTTCTCTTGTCAGAATTGAACTACCTCTGATATAAAGATGACTGGGCTCATTCAGTTTACCTCCACCACTAAACAAAAACTACCCATCCTAAACCAATAGGAAGCAAATCTGTATGGCAGATAGGACATTTAGTGGCATACAGCATATGGTTCTGGCATATAGGATATTTCAGGATGCAGAAAGGATGAGGCACATGAAGACAGAAGGTCATTGCTTAGAGTCATGAAATAGGAAAACAAGAAACACTGATGGTGCAGGTACAAGATGTGCAGGTATTCCACACCTTGATGAAATAGAAGAAAATAAGTGAGAACTTAAACAGGAATATCAAGCTCTACTCCAGTTTGTAAATAACTGTTTTAAAAGTTCCTCCTCATGGAGAACCTTGGGTTATTTCTTCCTTAGGAGGAGTTTCATTAATGAGGAAGAGATGACTGTAGAGTTTCAGGGAATGGAAAATTTCATAGACATGGTAAGTAGTAAACTAAGAGAGACCCCAAATTATTCAATGCAGTTAGCAACACTCAGAGAAATAGAATACGCAGCAAGATAGGGTGAGAGTGAGCCTGAGGGACTAGAAAGGCCTATAGTCCAGAGGGTACTCAGATAAAGGACTTTTTCAAGAGCAGCTGAGCAGAGATATACTAGTAAGTCATTGAGGGATTTGGATAAAAGAGTAAGAAATGCCAGTGACAGATCTACTGAAAACAGGAAACCATGGAGGACTGGCAATGAGCAAACAGAAAAGAGAGAAGTCTCCTGAAGAACAGGGTTCAGTCAATATTAATTCAGCCCTCAGGCCACCCAATGTTATCCTAAGTGTTTCTCAAGCTTAATTGTGCATATTAATCTCCTGAAAAAGAAGAATATTGTTAAAATGCAGATTCAGATTCAGGAAGTCTGGGGATATGTCAGAAATTTTGCTTCCAGGTGATGCTGATGCTACTAATCCATAGACCACACATTGAGTACCAAAGTACCAGATCAGTGAAATCATCACAAACCAATGGATGTAGTACCTCCAGGTACTTTAAGATAATGGGACAGCCTGGTCTCTGGAGTATCATTGGATCTGGTTCACCTTCTGTCCACAGGACTTGCATCTCTTCTTGTAGGGCATATAACTGAAAGTGTGTGAGGAAGGTGGCATCCAAGTTTTCCTTTAAACTCTGTCTCTCCCATTTTCTGACTTTACAATCTAAGACAAATTTTCTGACTTTCAGTTCTCTAAAAAGGTAATAATTATACAATCCTCAATAGTGCTATGTTGAGGATCAAAAAAAAATTATGTAAATAAAGCATATAGTAAGAACTCAACCAATATAAGTCCTTTCTTCTCTCCTACATTAAAGAATAAAATTATAATTATCATTGATATAGCTGACAGTGGACAAAGCACTTTCACTGACATATTTAGTTTTTTCCTGTCAAATTCATAAACAAGATCTATGTTAACACTGTCTAAAAGATGAGGAAGTTGAAGCTCAGAGAGATTTAGTGGAGTAACCAAGAGCCTAAGGCTTGAATTCAGCACACCTCAATTTATATTCTCCATCTATCTTATCCTTGATAGAAACGTTTTCTATAGAGCAGCACCTATACTAAGTGAAATAATACATGTAAAATGCCTGTTAGAACTTCCTGTTAAATATAGACTTGCTCTGCTCCTTTCTAAAAGGCTACTATACAAGGACCACCTTCAAGATGGCAGAGGAGTAAGACATGGAGATCACCTTCCTCCCCACAAATACATCAAAAAAACATCAACATGTAGAACAGCTCCTACAGAACACCTACTCAACGCTGGCAGAAGACCTCAGACTTCCCAAAAGCCGGGTGGCTGACAGAGTCTTGGTGCTCCAGCCAGGTGTCAGGCCCGAGCCTATGAGGTAGGAGAGCCGAGTTCAGGACACTGGTCAACCAGAGACCTCCCAGTACCACATAATATCAAACAGCGAAAGCTCTCCCAGAGATCTCCATCTCAACACTAAAACCCAGCTCCACTCAACGACCAGCAAGATACGGTGCTGAACACCCTATGCCAAACAACTAGCAAGACAGGAACACAACCTACCCATTAGGAGAGAGGCTGCCTAAAATCATAATAGGGCCACAGACAGCCCAAAACACACCACCAGATGCAGTCCTGCCCAACAGAAAGAAAAGATCCAGCCTCATCCACCAGAACACAGGCACCAGTCCCGTCCATCAGGACGCCTACACAAGACACTGAACCAACCTTACCCACTAGGGGCAGACACCAAAAACAATGGGAACTATGAACCTGCAGTCTGCAGAAAGGAGACCCCAAACACAGTAAGTTAAGGAAAATGAGAAGACAGAGACATAGACAGCAGATGAAAGAGCAAGGTAAAAACCCACCAGAACAAACAAATGAAGAGGAAATAGGCAGCCTACCTGAGAAAGAATTCAAAGTAATGATAGGAAAGATGATCCAAAATCTTGGAAATAGAATGGAGAAAATACAAGAAATGTTTAACAAGGAGCTAGAAGAACTAAAGAGCAAACAAACAATGATGAACACACAATAAATGAAATTTAAAATTCTCTAGAAGGAATCAATAACAGAATAACTGAGGCAGAAGAACGGATAAGTGACCTGGAAGATAAATAGTGGAAATAACTACTGCAGAGCAGAATAAAGGAAAAAGATGAAAAGAATTGAGGAGAGTCACAGAGACCTCTGGGACAACATTAAAGACACCAACCATTGAATTACAGGGGTCCCAAAGAAGAAGAGAAAAAGAAAGGGACTGGGAAAATATTTTAAGAGATTATAGTTGAAAACTTCCTGAATATGGGGAAGGGAATAGTCAATCAAGTCCAGGAAGGACAGATAGTCCCATGCAGGATAAATCCAAAGAGAAACATGCCAAGACACATATTAATCAAACTATCAAATATTAAATACAAATAAAAAATATTAAAAGCAGCAAGGGAAAAATGACAGAGAGATATACCATGTTCTTGGATTGGATGAATCAACATTGCGAAAATGACTCTACTACCCAAAGCAATCTACAGATTCAATGCAATCCCTATTAAACTATCACTGGCAATTTTCACAGAACTAGAACAAAAATTTTCACAATTTGTATGGAAACACAAAAGACCCCAAATAGCCAAAGCAGTCTTGAGAATGAAAAATGGAGCTGGAGGAATCAGGCTCCCTGACTTCAGACTATACTACAAAGCTACAGCAATCAAGACAATGTGGTACTGGCACTAAAACAGAAATATAGATCAATGGAAAAGGATATAAAGCCCAGAGATAAACCCACGCACATATGGTCACCTTATCTTTGATAAAGGAGGCAAGAATATACAGTGGAGAAAACACAGCCTCTTCAATAAGTGGTGCTGGGAAAACTGGACAGGTACATGTAAGAGTATGAAATTAGAACCATACCTAATACCATACACAAAAATAAACTCAAGATGGATTTAAGACCTAAATGTAAATAAGGCCAAACACTATAAAATTCTTAGAGGAAAACACAGGGAGAACGCTCTATGACATAAATCACAGCAAGATCCTTTTTGACCCACCTCCTAGAGAAATGGAAATAAAAACAAAAATAAACAAATGGGACCTAATGAAACTTAAAAGCTTTTGCACAGCAAAGGAAACCATAAACAAGATGAAAAGACAACCCTCAGAATGGGAGAAAATATTTCCAAATGAAGCAACTGACAAAGGATTAATCTACAAAATTTACAAGCAGCTCATGCAGCTCAATAACAAAAAAACAAACAACCCAATCCAAAAATGGGCAGAAGACCTAAACAGACATTTCTCCAATGAAGATATACAGATTGCCAACAAACACATGAAAGAATGCTCAACATCATTAATCATTAGAGAAATGCAAATCAAAACTACAATGAGGTATCACCTCACACCAGTCAGAATGCCCATCATCAAAAAATCTAGAAACAATAAATGCTGGAGAGGGTGTGGAGAAAAGGGAACCCTCTTGCACTGTTGGTGGAATGTAAATTGATACAGCCACTGTGGAGAACAGTATGGAGGTTCCTTAAAAAACTACAAATAGAACTACCATATGACCCAGCAATCCCACTACTGGGCATATACCCTGAGAAAACCATAATTCTAAGAGTCATGTATCACAATGTTCTTTGCAGCTCTATTTACAATAGCCAGGACATGGAAGCAACCTAAGGGTCCATCGACAGATGAATGGATAAAGATGTGGCACATATATACAATGAAATATTACTCAGCCATAAAAAGAAACGAAATTGAGTTATTTGAGTGAGGTGGATGGACCTAGAGACTGTCATGTAGAGTGAAGTAAGTCAGAAAGAGAAAAACAAATACCACATGCTAACACATATATATGGAATCTAAAAAAAAAAAAGGTTCTGATGAACCTAGGGGCAGCACAGGAATAAAGACACACACGTAGAGAATGGACTTGATGACACAGAGAGGTGGAAGGTTAAGCTGGGACGAAGTGAGAGAGTGGCATGGACATATATACACTACCAAATGTAAAATAGATAGCTAGTGGGAAGCAGCCACATAGCACAGGGAGATCAGCTTGGTGCTTTGTGCCCACCTAGAGGGGTGGGAGATGCAAGAGGGAGGAGATATGGGGATATAAGTTTATGTATAGCTGATTCACTTTGTTATACAGCAGAAACTAACACACCATTGTAAAGCAACTATACTCCAATAAATATGTTAAAAATTTTTTGAAAAATTAAATGCTACTATAATGATGACAAATAATTCATCATTGTATTAGCTTTGCTATGGGTGCCAGACAAAGTACTCGGGCTTAAACAGCAGAAATATATTGTCTCACAGTTCTGGAGGCTAGAAGCCCAAAATTAAGATGTCATCAGGATAGTTACTCTTGAGGACTGTGAGTGAAAGATCTGTTCTAGCCTTCTCTCCTTGGTTTGTAGATGGCTGTCCTCTCCCTATGTCTCTTCACATTGCATTCCCTCTATGTTTGTGTCTGTGTCCAAATTTCTCCTTTTTATGAGGACACTAATCATATTGGATTAGGGCCCACCCTAATGACCTCATTTAAAATTGATTACCTCTGTAAAGACCTTATCTCCAAATAAGGTCACATTCTGAGGTACTGGGTTGCAACTTCAACATATGAATTTTAGGAAGACACTATTCAACTCATAAATTCAAACCACAATGAAAAAAATGGAAAAAAAACAGCAGAGCTTTAGAAGATGAAACTATGGACAGAAAAATAGAAGATCTAAGAAATCTGAATGTCAAATGCACATGGGGTCTGGGGTGGGGAAATGGATACAAACAAGAAATGAGGCATTTCAAACACTGAATACCAGGAAAGCTCTGGAAATGGTGGTAACTCATTCTCCAAAAGAGGGACAAGAAGCAAAGTGTTGAAACAAGATATTTATTTGAAAATATATATTAGAAGTAGTTATATTCCCAGGCATTCTCTGGTGCACAAACAGGACTTATTTGTTGGAGAAAATGAACCATGAACATTCTAAACACAGGGAGGATTGGGGGAGGGGAGACACGTTACTGAAAATAGTCAGATTGAGTTAAAATTGGCAACCAAATGACACGACCCCCACCTCTTTTCTATATTTGCTTTAGGAATGCTGGCAGCCAGGCAAATACTGCCTCAGGCATGTAATTGTTACACTGTTCTCTGGAATAGTTGAATAGATCCAAGAAGGGGAAAAAAGGTTACTAAATATTAAAATGTAGGGTCCCCTTAGGAAACTTCTATATCCGTGCCGATTAGATCTTCACTGAAGGCTACAAGTTGTCCAGCTTTGACCATGGCCATGGAATTTCTGTCTTTTTTAGTTCTTCATTCTTTTAAAAATGATTTTTATTGTAAATACAACACACATACAGAACTGTGCCTAAAACATAAGTTAATATACTCAATAAAATATCACATAGTGAACACCTACGTAGCCACTGGACAAGTCAAGAACTAAAACACTTCCAGCAACTCAGAAACCACCACCCTCCACCCTCCATGGCCAAGGACAATTCCTGCTGCCTCTCAAAGATAACTACTATTCTGTATTCTAACATCACAGTTTAGTTTTGCCTGTTTTGGAACCTTACCTAAATGGACATATTTAACACATATATTCTTTTTTGTCTGGCCTCTTTTCCCCAACATTATGCTTAGGAGGTTGACTTACGAGTTTGGAAGCATCTAGAGTTTGTTTTATACTGCTGTATAATATTCTTGGATGACAATACCACAATATATCTACTCTACTGCCATCATATATTGTTTTCAACATTATATTTGTAAGATTTATCCTTTTTGTTGCAGACAGCTACAGTCTGTTATCCATCTTGTTAGTTAACTATAGTCCATTTTTCATGTCATTGTAGATAACTATAGTACAATTTTTTCAATGCTGTGTAACATTCCATTATAAGAACACATTTTTATCAGTTCTACTATTGATATACATTTCATATTTTTCTATTTTCTATGTATTATGAATACTGATGCTTTTGGACATTCTTGCATGTATCTCTTTATGCACATGTACAAGCATATCTTTCGGGTTTTTACCTAAAGGTGAAAGCACTGCATCATAGGTGTCCATATTTTCAACTTTATATGGAAGCTACTTTTTCCTAGTTATTTTGTACCAATTTACCTTCCCCAAAATAGTCCAAGAAATTTCCTGTTCCCCCATATCCTTACCAACATTGGGTAGTCACAATCTTTTAAACTTTACAGTAACTTACTCTTAAACGAAAAAGTAGAACCAAGGTTGACAGCTATTTGAGTGAAACCTCCAATATGAAAGATAAAGACAAGGAAAAAAAAAGAAAACAGCAATTGTAAAAAGCATGGACAATAAAGAAAACAGATAAAAATATTTTAGTAGCCTCAGAGAAGTGAAAAGCCATTAATTCCATATAAAAAGGAATGCTTTTATTGAATAGAGAATAAGAAAACACTAAAATTCAATGGAAAGATCGAATGATAAATTTAAGGATTTCTCCCAAAAGGGGGTGGGGAGAAAAAAAATAGAAAGGGAGAGTTAAAATAAATAAATAAATAACAACAAAACCTAAGATGTCCCACTACTAGTTTATAGGAGCTTCAGGAAGAAAAAAACTGGAAAAATTTAAAAAATAGATGGGAGGAAATTATCAAAGAACAGTTACAGGAAATATTCCTAGAATTAGAGAACATGCATTTCCAGATTAAAGGGGCTCACCAAGTGCTTGGCATATGAATTGACACAAAACAAAAACCATACCAAGCCACACTGTCAATGAATTTCAGAACACCAGGGATCCAAGGAAGATTCTAAAAGATTCAGAGTATAAATCACAGACTATATACAAGGAAGTAGAATGTTTTAAATGTGTCAGTATGGCTCCACAAGAGCAACATCGGAGTTAGAAGACAATGGGAAAACAAAAACAAACAAACAAACAACTCCAAAATTAGTAGGTGAATGAGCCAGATACCCAAGCAAAAGGGAAGAGATCAAACAAAAAGCTCACACAGCAAAAGGCACATGTGGTTTCATCACATTGATACATTGAGGTAAAAGTATATGCATGGGTATGTGAGCTTAAGCATGTATGTTTGTGTGTGTATTATGAAACATGTAATAAATATATTAAAATATTCTGAGAATAATTATTTCCAATTTCTACCTGACCAGGAGATCAACAATGTGTGAGGATCGAACAAAGACATTTTTGGATGGTCAACATCTCTAACTGCATCCCATGTACACTTTCTCAGGAAGTTACAGCAGGAAATGCTTAATCAAACCAAAAAGGAAGACACTGAACCCAGGAAACCAAAAAATGGAGGTCCTCAGAGATTGCATGTGTACCAGGTCAAGCTAACAACTAGTCTAGTGTTAAAGAGTACAGAAAATTCCAGAAGTATACTCCAAAGAAAAAACAAAACCTGATAGATCAGCTCGTTTGTTTGATCTTATAGGAAACATAATTCCATGGGGTTTTACAATTCTAATAAGGAATTTGTGGAAAATTAATGATAGTTATGGAAATAGAAAACTAAGCACATCAATGTAGAGAAAGAGATGCACCAAAGAGAAAAAGACACTTAACAGCTTCAGGGGAAAAAAAATAAAGTTGTTTGGAAAAAAAAGGCGTAATCAGAATACATTATTTGAGCAGGAAATGGTCTCTGTATAGTAATGATATTGATATAACTATGTTGGGATATACCCATATTGGATGGAGAGGAAGTGCTGGGGGAAGAGAGGACAGGCGGGAAAGTAGACTCACCAATGTAAAAGTCTACAGATAATAATTAAATATACAAATAAAAAAAATTACAACATTTAAATATATGGTAATAAAAATCAGAAGAAACAACTTAAAATATTGAAAGGAGTTGCTTCTAAGAAGTGGAATGGAGTGCCGTGGGTTGGGAGCAAGAGATTTTTGTTGTTGTCAAATGTCCTATTGTATTTTGACTTTTTAAACTATGTCAATTAATTACTCTGGTAAATTTTTAGTTAGAGAATAATTAAAATTAAGTGCTTAGTATAGTACATAAAGGATCAATAATGGCAATAATAACATTTACCGTGAGCTAGATATTGTACCCTATGCATTTCTTGAATTGCATAATTTAATCCTTTCAATAACATCTCACCATTTTATAGGTAAGAAACCAGGGTCACTGAGAGGTTTTGTTTCTTTACTCAGATGACGCAGCTAGTCAATGAAAGAACCAAGAGTTTAGCCCAGTCTGCCTGCAGAACGGGCCCGTAACCCCCAAGCTTAACTGTACACAGAAACAAAGGTACCCATCATTACAGGGCTAAAGGACTTGCTAAGAAGTGACACGGCAAAGTCTTCTGATTCTAAATCCTACGCTCTTTTCAATGTCCCCTATTTCATTAGAAAGTTCACATTTGAAAAACCAAAGTGTTTCACACCAGCAACATCAGCATCAACTAGGAAGTTTGTTAGGAGTGAAAATTTGGGGGCCCCACCCCAGACCTACAGAATCTGAAACTCTGGAGTCAAACAATGAGTGCTTTATTCAGCCCTCCAGATGATTCTGATGTACCCTAAAGCTGCAGAATCTTTGAGTTAGGATCATTCTAGCCACTCTAACAAACAAACTTTTAAATTTCAGTGACCTAACATAATAAACATTTATTCTTCACTCACATAACAGCTCAGTGTAGCAGTGACCAGCTTCTTCTCACATGATGACTGAGGCAGCCAGACATCTTCCATCCTGAATCTCTTCCATCCAACTATGGCCTCAGAGTTCTCTGCATAGTTCTGACAGATGGAGAAATAGAGTAGAGAATCCCCTATTATCATCTTAAAATCCTTGGCTGGAGAGTAGCACACATCATTTCCACTCTCACTTCACTGTTGAGAACAAGTAAATAGGTTACATCTAGGTGCAAAGAAGACCAGAAAATACTTTCCCTGGCTGGGGGGCACGCCTCCCTGCCACAAATCCACATCAAGGAAGAAGGAATACAAATCTCCACCACCGATGTGCAAACTATACCCTATAAACTGTGGGGTAGCCAGGGCAGGAGTATATGGATGGGTCCCCGGAGCATATCCTCCCAAAGTGGCACCTTTACAAACTTTTAAAGTGTAGATATGATTGCTGTTACTACAATGATAGAAGAGACTTCTACTGAAGTTTCTCAAATGTTAATATAAGTATCAACCACCAGAGAATCTAGTTAAAATTCATTATCTGATTTCTAGGGCCAGGATGGGGCTGGAGATTCTGCATTTCTAAATAGCTCTCAGGTGATTCCAATGCACTGGTTCAGGAGCCACACATTAAGAGAAAGAATTTGGAGGAGGCTGTATGAAAACAAAGGTCAATCTCTCCCATATGTAATGATGGTGTCCATGCACAGCCTTTCACCATCTGGCTCACCGCCCTCCCTGCTACCCTCTCGCTCCTCTGTTCTCTTCTCCTCCTACTATCTACTTTATTCACTTCACTCCAGCTACAGTAGTCTTATTGGTGGTCTTTCACACACCAGACATACTCCTGCCTCAACATTTGCACTAATGTTTCCTCTGCCCAGAATTGCTCTTCCTCAAGATACACATGTGGTCAACTAACTCCTTTCTTTCCTTCAAACTTTTGCCCAAAGGCCACCTTCAAAAGAGACCCACCTTGACCATTCAATTTTTTTTTTTTGCCGTACACGGGCCTCTCACTGTTGTGGCCTCTCCCGTTGCAGAGCACAGGCTCCGGAGGCGCAGGCTCAGCGGCCATGGCTCATGGGCCCAGCCACTCCACGGCATGTGGGATCTTCCCAGACCAGGGCACGAACCCGTGTCCCCTGCATCGGCAGGCGGACTCTCAACCACTGCGCCACAAGGGAAGCCCAATTTTTTTTTTTTTTTTGGCTGCTCTGCATGGCTTGCAGGATCTTAGTTCCCTGACCAGGGATTAAACCCCGGCCACAGCAGTGACAGCGCTGCGATGTAACCACTGGACTGCCAGGGAATTCCCTGACCACTCAATTTTAAGTTGCAAATCACCTCCTTCCCCAGGTTACCCAGGGAACTTCCTTTCTCTGATAAACAACTTTCTATACCTCAGTGTGATATAAATTAAGTGCCTAAATAAAACAATGTCTGGTGCATTGTGGATGCTCAACAAATATTTGTTGAATGAGTAAATAGTTGCTTAGACCATAAGACCAGCCCAAAAAGTCATCAAGAAGTGATGCCTTTCTGAGTCCTCAGTTCTCCTGATGTTAAATCTCACCCAGATCAAGAAGTGGGCAGAAAGGGAAGAGGGTAGAAGAGGTTAGTTGGATCTTGTGCTTGAAATGACAATATGCCTTGGAGGACCAATAGGGCAGTGCCTCAAGAGAAAGATGGTAGGCAAATTTCTGTACTTGAAACTGACATCCTGGGAACTCCTACTTTTTTCTTTGAGCCCCCCTGCTTAGTGTTAATTAACAGATTCCTCTCCCTTACCCCAGACCACAGAGAAAGTGGGTGATGACCTTATACAGAATGTCTGATCCTGGAATCCTTTTACTCCTTTGGGACTTCTGATATCCCAAGAATTCACTGGACCCAAAGCTTTGCCTCCAGATCACACATCATACCAGCTGCAGAGGGGCAAAGCAGAGTGGAATCCAGGGGGTTGCCTGGAGAACAGCATGCAAACGTGCAGACCTGGCCGAGAGGCCAGGCCAGTAGAAAGGGGACAAAGCTCAACATAGATGGCCAGGTAGAAGGAGGGAAAGCTTCAAGAGCTGAGAAGAGACCCAGAGTCAAAGTCATTTAGTGGCAAGGATTCTACCAAATAGGAGCTGGAGGAGGAATCATGGGTACTCCGAATAAATCCAGTGGGTAGGGCAGGACAGGTATAAGGATAGTTTTAAAGTCCAGAACAACCTTCCAGGCTGCAACACAGTTCACCTTAAAAGTACTAGTTGAGGGCTTCCCTGGTGGCGCAGTGGTTGAGAGTCCGCCTGCTGATGCAGGGGACCCGGGTTCGTGCCCTGGTCTGGGAAGATCCCACATGCCCAGAGCGGCTGGGCCCGTGAGCCATGGCCGCTGAGTCTGCGTGTCCGGAGCCTGTGCTCCGCAACGGGAGAGGCCACAACAGTGAGAGGCCTGCATACCGCAAAAAAAAAAAAAAAAAAAAAAAAAAAAAGTACTAGTTGAAATGTTACAGCCACCTCTCACCTCTCCTGCTCCCACACAGCAGTATTTCAAGAGTCTCAAGCACCAGCATCATGTTATCTGTAAAACCTGACTTAAAAGACTATGTTTTTGACTACAGGCTCCTAAAATGGGACAGATACAATGACTTTCCCATGTTGCTGGAGGCTTTAACTGATAGACCCCCAGTCTTCCCTGCTGCCATACATGCAAATCTAGAATATGTGTGGTCACCATTGATGTTTTGGGACTTGCGAGTACATTAGTCTGCTAGGGCTGCCATAACAAAATTCTAAAGGCTGGGTAGCTTAAGCAACAGAAATTCATTTTCTCACAGTGCTAGAGGCTAGAAGTCCAATATCAAGATGCCATCAGGGTTGGTTTCTGGCAAGAGATCCCTTCTTGGCTTACAGATGGCCTTTTTCTGTGTGCCCTCATCCCAGTGTTTCTTCCTCTTCTTATAAGGACACCAGTCCTGTCAGATTAAGGCCCCACCGTTGTGACCTCACTTAACCTTTATTATCTCCTTATCTCCAAATAGAGTCATATTGAGAGTCAGGCCTTCAACATATGAATTGGAATGGGATGGAGGGGCGGGGAGATGCACAATTCAGCCTGTAACAATGAGGTAATGTGAATATATGCATACATATGGGTGGGTGTGTTGTACACATTTCCATGTGCAAATATAGTTTTCTTTCTAAAATTGTTAGATTTTTAATTACCCACAATCGTTACACATAAAAAATGACAGTTTGTCATTTTTCAGGAGCCCCACAGCCATCTTATCTCACTGTGCTAATAAAGTTTCATCACACAAAGTGGAACAGAGAGGCAGCAATTTTCACACTTTGAAAATAAAAAGGTTTGTTGTTTCCCCTCTAGCTAAATATGTTTCTTACAAATAGGAAGATGCTTATAATTCCATCTGAAATCTTCTTATGTGTCAGGGAGATATATTAAATTATAAGTGTTTATAATCCTATCACCCTCCTCTTTGGTGGAGAGAGAGAATTCTTTGTTTTTGTAATTATTGGATTTTATTGTGTTGAGTGGGGTGAGAGATGAGGAGGAGAAATTAGGAAGCTAAAAAGGCCAAATTGTTCTACCTGAGAAAAAAATTGCCTAATCCCAGGATGGGAGGAAGATAAGGGTTAAAAGATGGAGGTTGGGGGGCCTCGAAAAGTGATGGTAGAGAGAGGCAGAGAAAGAAAGAGATGAAGGGGGTGAGAGATGTGAGAACAGCCTTAGAGAATGGGATTGGGGGAGGGGTCTAAAAGGGTTTATCAGGGAATGTTGCTCTGAAAATTACCCCCCTCCGTCTTCTGAAAAAAATCTGTTCAGTAAATATGCATCATGCTTTAGGAGTTTGTTTGAGGTAACTCATTTTATTTATTTTTATTAAACTTCATGAAATCACTGCTTTTGTTGATCAAAAATATTTGATTATCAGCAGTTTTATATGATCCAAGCTAATATTTTTAGTTAAGTATAGTGGTTGCAATTCAACTTAATGGCAAGAGAAGGAGGGTTCACAATATTCCAGATATATCCAGTACCTAAGAATCTAAGGAAAGCTGGAGAGGAACATGTGGCCTAGGATAGGGGCCCAGAGGCCTCCTCCTCACGCACTAGCTGAAATCCATATCCTACCTTATTCCAGTTGCACAGAAGAAACAAACTAAAAAGAAGCGTCCTAGATCTGCTTCAGAGCCAATATACCTTTGTTTTTCCTGACACACAGAACAGAGACATGGAGAGAGCAGCCCGCCACCTACTACTCTGGTGACATGGAATATAGGAAAGAGAAGGGAGCTTGGCCACGTGCTGTCTCTTACAACACTTAGGGGCTTCACTGGGCATGCTGGAATCTGAGGAAGCAGATGAATGAATTTTTCCTCCATTTGAGGATGTTAACCACAAAGATACGGCTAGGAGATGGGATCCTTCCCCAGCTCTGGCCTGCAAATGCTCCCATTTGTTGAGCAAAAGTACAAGGTAGTATACTAAACACACTACACAGGTCCACTCATTAATTCACTCAAATCATATGTTTTAAGCACCTATTTCACAGTATGTTCCATAGTGCATTATCACATCTAATCTTCACAACATCCCTATAAGGAAGGGAAGAATTATTCCATTTATTAAAGAAAACCTGGGCCATAGGGCCGTGAATGAATTGTTCACAATTCATTAGGGGCTTAGCTGGGATTTGAAATGAAGTTTGCCGTAAGCCCCATTCTCGTCACCACAATAGGGAATGCTCAAACTTTTTCCAGCTTAAGTGTATGAAATGCCTGTTCCTCTGACAGCTTGCACTGTGATCCACGTCATGGGGTAGCTGGAAGAACTACACTGTGACTTGGCTGAGCTGCGGCCAGAACACACTCAGTGAGCAGATACTGCTGTTCTCCCCTCGTGAGCCAGTGATGGGTCAAAGCTCCAGAATCTTGCCTCATTAATGCAGAGCCACGGGTGTTAACAAATCCCAATTTCTATTCATTGTCCTTCTCTAGCTCCCTAGATTGAAGCCAGGGGTGGGAATAAGACTAAATAATGAATTTAAATAATAGGTCAGAGGATATTATCTAATCCAAGTCTTCAAGTAGAAGAGAGAGCCAAAAGCCACAGGAGAAGCAAATAGGATGAACAGCAAAAATTGCACAGGGATGGATGTTTAACTCTTCCTCTATTTCCTCTTATACTCCCTAAGGAAGTTTCAAAAGCTTCCCTTAATATACCTGCAGATCCTTCTAAAGGAGCTTCTAGTGAGCAAACCCCAAATAAGTGGAGACTCACAATGAGAGGTATGAAAAATAATAGCATTATTTCTGCAGGTAATCTTTTCATAACAAAGTTTACTTCATTAATTTGAGCAATAGAAATAAGATTGAGATCATTTGTTTTTCTTTTGTAGGTCCACTGATCTGCAAGCTTTTACAGCTATTTCATCAAAGTAACTGTATTATTGTCTTCACATTTTCCCAAACCACCTCTCCAAACAGAAGGTTCCTTCCATTGGATTCCATTTTCTGTCTCAGCTCATAGGTTAACTTTCTACTGCCTCTACCCAAAGGTAAAAACCACAAAATTTCCATTTATTCAAAGTTCTATGGACTGAATGTTTGTGTCCACTCAAAATTAATACATTGAAGTCCTACCCTCCAATGTGATGGTATCTGGAGATGGGGTCTTTGGGAGTTAACTCAGTGATGAGGGTGGGGCCCTGGTCTTATGGGATTGGTGCCCTTATAAGAAGAGACATCAAAGAGTACTTGCTTCCTCTCTCTGCATTGTGAGAATACAACAAGAAGGCAGCCACCTGCAAGGAAGGAGAAGAGCTCACATCAGAGCCCAACCATAATGGCACTCTGATCTCAGACTTCCAGCCTCCAGAAGTGTGAGAAAATAAAATTCAGTTATGGTATCATTATGGCATCCTGCGAAGATTAAGACAAAATCTCTATGAAAAATTTTAGTACATCATTAATATCTATTGACTGCCTACTCAGTGCAAACCACCATCATAGACACCATGAGCACATACATGTCAATCATGCATAGGTCTTGGAGAGGCCATATAGTGAGAAGTTAAGAGTAATTTTGCACCTAAATCAAAGAAATTAATTGAAGTAATGGAATCCAAATGTTTAGCACCATGGCAAATATGTAGCAAGTTTTCAAAAACATTAGTTATTTAAAAGAGTAGATGGATTTTCTCCAGATATATACCTAATATCTGGAGAAAAACATGGCAAAAGGATATATGCACCCCAATGTTCATTGCAGCATTATTTAGAATTGCCAAGACATGGAAGCAACCTAAATGTCCATCAACAGATGAATGAGTAAAGAAGATGTGGTATATATATACAATGGAATAGTTCTCAGCCATTAAAAAGAATGAAATAATGCCATTTGCAGCAACATGGATGGACCTGGAGATTATCATACTAAGTGAAGTCAGTCAAACAGAGGAAGGCACATGTGATATCGCTTGTATGAGGAATCAAAAAAAAAATGACACAAATGAACTTATTTACAAAACAGAGACAGACTTAGAGAACAGACTTACAGTTACCAAGGGCGGAAGGGTAGGGGGAAGGGATAGACTGTGAGTTTGGGATTGACATGTACACACTGCTATATTTAAAATAAAATTCTTTTCCATGAAAAAAAAAGTAAATGGAAAAAATAAAGAATAAACGGAAGGGCACTATTTTGGAAGGGTGGTGTTAATCAGGCTTTTTAACTGAAAACTATAGAAATTGACTATCTTAAGCTGAAGGGGAACTTATTGATATTAAATAGCTCTCAGAATCTCTGGATGGGCCAGATCAGGCTAAACGGCTATCAAGCCAATTATAATGTCCCCAATCACATGCTAGAATCAGTCTGCCTATTATTGCTATTTCTGTAGATTGCATGTAGCTGTCACCAAGTTTGCCAGAATAAGTTGTTATATTAATTTGTTTTAATTTTTAGATTCCACGTATATGTATATGATAACATAGTGTTTATTTGCCATTCTCTGTCATACTTCACTAAGCATAATATTCCCTAGGTCCATCCACATTGTTGCAAATGGCAGAATGTCATTCTTTCTTATGGCTGAGTAATAGTCTTTTTTATAGCTGGGTAATATGTATATTAATACATCCTGCAACTTTAATGAATTCATTTATTAGTTCTAACAGTTTTTTGGTGAAGATTTTAGGGTTTTCTATGTATAATATCGTACCATGTGCAAATAGTGCCAGTTTTACTTATTCTCTTCCAATATGGATGCCTTTTATTTTTCTTTATTTTATTGTTGTGGCTAGGACACGTGTTCATATAATTTTTTCTCTAATTTAGTTAGCATTCTTATTAATAATGCTTTGAACTCTTGATTTGGTAAGTTATTTCTGTTTCATTAGTTGTTTTTAAGTGGTTTTCTCTTGCTCTTTCAATTGAAACAAATTCCCCTGTCTTCTCATTTTGCTTAACTTTCACTGTCTCTGTGAAATTAGCTGAAATAGTTACCTATTGCAGTCTTGAAGTGGTGTCCTTGTGTGGGAGCATCCCTATAGAGTCTATGTGAGAACAGTGACTTTGATGGGAGAGCTGAATCTGACATGAACACAAGTCAGGTCTTTCCTCAGGGTGTGCTGGCAGCTATCATGCTGGTAGGAGATGAGGCTGAAGATGGAGGGGCTAGGGCCAGAGCCAGATGTGAGTTGTGACTTCTCCTGAAGATGGAGGGGCTAGGGCCAGAGCCAGATGTGAGTTGTGGCTTCTCCTGAAGATGGAGGGGCTAGGGCCAGAGCCAGATGTGAGTTGTGGCTTCTCCTCTTCTCAGAGGCTGTCATCACCCTATCTGGGGTGAGGGCAGGTCCCAAGCTGCTGGAGCAGAAGCCCTGCGGGTCAGGTTCAAGCTCTCCTACCTCCCAGCACCAGGACCCTCACCCCAGAGGGAAGAAGTGCTCTGGCAAGAGGGCCTGCTGTGTGCACTCAGTGTGGGTCTGGGCACGTGCTGTGATGGTCCATCAACAGACAGAGATTGGGACTGCTTGATTCACTGCCTGTGTATGCACCCGTACTGGCCCTGCTCAAATGTAGCTTTGGGTCTGATCTGCCTTTGTCCCTGACTCCTGGGTTCTCCCTTTGGCCTCTGCCACTCTCACCCTAATGTGGGGCCACACCGCAGGGCAGGCAGCACTGGTGTGGGCTCTTGGCATAGGACAGGATGCAGATGATGGTGGTCCAGCCATAGACATAATTTGGGGCAGCTCCTGATGCGCTGCCTAGGTAAGTGCAAGTAATGGCTGCCCCCCGCCCTGCTCATACATCACTTTGGGTCTAAGCTGCTTTTGTGTCTCACAGCTGAGCTTTCTTCTTGGCTACAGGAGCCCTTGCCTCAGTGTGGAGCTGTGTCACAAAGCAAGCAAGGCCAGAGCAGTCACTCAGCTCAGTACGGGGCATGTGCTAGGGGGGTCGTGGGAAACTAGTCGGCTGTCCACGCAGTTTCAATCTGCTATCTCTGTTGTGTTTCAGGAGTAAGCAAGGGTGTACATGCTCCTCTGGAACAGAACCCAGGCTTCCCATAGCCCTCCTCTTGGTCCCACCACCCTTCCAACCAGCCGAGACAACTCATCTTCCTGGTATTGGACCTCAGGGCAGGAGTGCCCAATCTGGGACTCGAACTACTCACACCCCAGGGAGAATTTCTACCCATGTAATCTCCCTTTTCCTGAGTCCCCTCCCTGGGATACAGGCCCCAACCTGATCTCTTGCTTCCCTTTCTACCCAATTCCCTGTGGATCTTTCTTACAACCTTGGTTGGACAGAAATCTTTCTGCTAGTTTCCAGTTAGTTTTCAGTGAGAATTGTTCTACATGTAAATGTACTTCTGGTATGTTTGTTGGGGAAGGTGAGTTCCACATCCTGCTACTCCACCATCATGATCTCCTCTCCTGCATTTATATTTTTGCTTTAAATGAGTAAGGACTGCACTATTGGACCTGTATTTTGACATGGAATTACAGTTGGCTGTGGTTGCAGAGCAGCTTCCCTCTTTCTATGGGACATGGAAATCTAGCTTCACGTAGTCCTCACAGCTCCCCACTGTCTTTCACTCTGCCTACTCCACACACTCCTGTTACCTGGCTATCTCCTGAAGCATTTGAGATTAAAGCTATTACCTTAGAGATTGGCCTCCAATAGAGGCACATGCAATTTCAATGGCTAAAAACCCAATCAATACAAATGATCATATAACTTCCCCTCAGGTGCTTGTAATTTAAAACAGGTGAGACTAGCACTGTCTAAATTCATCCATTATTTGCTCCCTTCCCATACAAATGTCCCCTTAGGGTTATCTTAAATTATCATCCAAATCAAAATATTATGAGCATAAACAGAAACACAGTCCTATCAGTAATTTGTTGGGACAATAATTATATAACAAGACTGTTCTGCTCAGACTCTAACATATGGTCACACTAGTTATACCCAAGGACAGAATCCTCCTTATCAGTGAGCTTACAAAATTATCTGTAACTCCATCTTCTCATTTAAGTTTCCAACTACCTGTAGCTTCTACTCAAATTGTTCATTCACTTATTTATTCTTTCAATAAATATTATGTGTTAGGCTTTATTCTAGGTTCTGGTGATAAGATGGGAAACACAAAAAGTTTTCTACCATTATGGTACTTATATCCTGTTTACAAATAAAAAATAAGATGCAATGCAGTGTCATAGGGTTAAGGTCTATGAATGAAAATGAGAATAAAGGATGGAAGGTGACATATGGTATTACTGATATCTTACATAGGGTTGTTAAGAAAGACCTCGCTGAGACAGTGTTATTGGAACAGACCTCTGAACAAAATGGGAAAGCAAATGCTTCAAATATCTGGGAGAGAGCTTTTGAAGGCAACAGCAAATCTGAATCCCCTGGGAGTGCTTGACATTTTCAAAGATCAGCTAGTAGCCCAGTGAGGCTACCACAGAGATATTAGGGGAATGAATATTAGAGAAGGAGGCCAATGATATGATGAATGAGATCAAATAAATAGACTATAGGAATGGATCTTAGGCTATCTCTGCCTTTTGAGACCTACCGCTGTCCCGACAGAAAGTAGGAAGAAAGCATCAAGAACGCTAAAGTTAAAATACTGCTGGCTTTAGATCATGTCAATTCTTTGGGTATTGGTCTCACTAATTCAGGCTTTCTGGGTCTGAATTTTGGACCTCATGTTTCCTCTGACCTCTTCTTATACTCCAGGCAACTGACTGGCTCCCAGACCTCTGGCCCCTGACAACTAGTTACTATAGACAACCTCCCTGACCTCTAAATTAAGTCCTTGACCTTACTGTTCTTTTTTTTTTTTTTTTTTTCCCGGTACGCGGGCCTCTCACTGTTGTGGCCTCTCCCGTTGCGGAACACAGGCTCCGGACACGCAGGCTCAGCGGCCACGGCTCACGGGCCCAGCCGCTCCACGGTATGTGGGATCTTCCCGGACCGGGGCACGAACCCGTGTCCCCTGCATCGGCAGGCGGACTCTCAACCACTGCGCCACCAGGGAAGCCCGACCTTACTGTTCTTAATTGGATCCTGATCTCTGGACTTTCCATATGGTTGTACTCTTTTCTTTTCTATTTTTTTTTTAGGTATAATTGACATATAACATTATTTTAGTTTCAGGTATACAACATAATGATTCAATATTTGTATACATTGGGAAATGATCACCACAGTAAGTCTAGTTAACATCTGTCACCATACATAGTTAAAAATTTTTTTAAAGATCTATTCTTTTAGCAACTTTCAAATATGCGATTATAGTATTATTAATAGAGAATTAATAACTATAGACACCATGTTGTACATTACATCCCCATGATTATTTTTTAACTGGAAGTTTGTAACTTTAGATGCTCTTTATCTACTTTGCCACCCCCTCCACCCCCACCTCCTGTTCCTGGCAACCACCAATCTGTTCTCTGTAGCAATGAACTCTTTTCTTTTTTTTTAAGCTTCCATATATAAATGAGATCATATGGTATTTGTCTTTCTCTGTCTGACTTATTTCACTTTGCATAATGCCTTCAAGGCCCATTCAAGTTGCTGCAAATGGCAAGTTTCCATTCTTTTTAATGGCTGAATAATATTCCATATATATATATATATATATATATATATATATCTCATAGTTTCTTTATCCATTCATCCATTGGTGTATATTTAGGTTGTTTTGATGTCTTGGCTATTGTAAATACTGCTGCAATGAACATGGGGGTGCATATATCTTTTCTAATTAGTGTTTTCATTTTCTTCTGATATATATCCAGAAATGGAATTGTTGGATCTTGTGGTAGTTCCACTTTTAATTATTTTAGTAATATCCATACTATTTTCCATAGTAGTTGAACCACTTCACCTTCTACCAACAGTGCACAAGGGTTTCCTTTTCTCCATATCATCACCAACACATTATTTGTCTTTTGATAATAGTCATCTTAACAGGTGTGAGGTAATACTCATGGTGTGCCTCTCTTTTAATTAATTTTTATTGGAGTATAGTTGCTTTACAATGTTGTGTTAGTTTCTACTATACAGCAAAATGAATCGGCTATACATGTATATATATCCCCTCCTGTTTGGATTTCCTTCCCATTTAGGTCACCACAGTGCATTAAGTAGAGTTCCCTGTGCTATACAGTATGTTCTCATTAGTAATCTATTTTATATATAGTATCAATAGTGTATATATGTCAATCCCAATGCCCCAATTCATCCCACCCCCCCTTCCCCCTTGGTATCCATATATCTGTTCTCTATGCCTGTGTCTCTATTTCTGCTTTGCAAATAAGATCATCTATATCATTTTTCTAGATTCCACATGTATGTGTTAATATACAGTATTTGTTTTTCTCTTTCTGACTTACTTCACTCTGTATGACACTCTCTAGGTCAATCCACATCAGTACTACCCAAAGCAATCTACAGATTCAATGCAATCTCTATCAAACTACCAATGGCATTTTTCACAGAACTAGAACAAAAAATTTTACAATCTGTATGGAAACACAAAAGACCACAAATAACAAAAGCAACCTTGAGAAAGAAAAACGGAGCTGGAGGAATCAGGCTCCCTGATTTCAGACTATACTACAAACCCACAGTAATCAAGACAGTGTGGTACTGGCACAAAAACAGAAATATAGATCAATGGAACAGGATAGAAAGCCCAGAGATATACCCACGCACCTATGGTAACCTAATCTATGACAAAGGAGGCAAGAATATACAAATAGAGAAAAGACAGCCCCTTCAATAATTGATGCTGGGAAAACTGGACAGCCACAGGTAAAAGAATGAAATTAGAACACTCCCTAACACTATATACAAAAATAAACTCAAAATGGATTAAGACCTAAATGTAAGGCCAGACACTATAAAACTCTTAGAGGAAAACATAGGCAGAACACTCTTTGACATAAACCACAGCAAGATCTTTTTTGACCCACCTCCTAGAGTAATAAAAACAAAACCAAAAATAAACAAATGGGACCTAATTAAACTTAAAAGCTTCTGTACAGCAAAGGAAACCATAAATGAGATGAAAAGACAACCCTCAGAATGGGAGAAAATATTTGCAAATGAAGCACCTGACAAAGGATTAATCTCCAAAATATAGAAACAGCTCATGTAACTCAATATCAAAAAATTAGCAAGCCAACCAAAAAATGGGCAGAAGACCTAAATAGACATTTCTCCAAAGAAGACATACAGATGGCCAACAAAAACATGAAAAGATACTCAACATCACTAAATGCAAATCAAAACTACAATGAGGTATCATCTCACACTGATCAGAATGGCCATCATCAAAAAATCTACAAACAATAAGTGCTGGAGAAGGTATGGAGAAAAGGGAACCCTCATGAACTGTTTGTGGGAATGTAAATTGATAGTCATTATGGAGAATAGTATGGAGGTTCCTTAAAAAACTAAAAATAGAACTACCATTTGACCCAGCAATCCCACTCCTGGGCATATACTCAGAGGAAACCATATTTCAAAGACACTGCAGCACTATTCCAGGACATGGAAGCAATCTAAATGTCCACCAACAGAGGCATGGATAAAGCAGATGTGGTACATACATACAGTGGAATATTTCTCAGCCATAAAAAGGAATGAAATTGTGTCATTTGTAGAGACAGGCATATGGCTGTGTTCTGTCCGAGTTTGCCAGCTGCTTGAACTCTGGTTGAACAAGATCTCCTATGACTCAGATTGTTAAACTTCAGCTTCTCCTTATTACCTGGCCTTTTTCAATCCTTAGTTTGGAATAACAGTTCCACACCTGCTATTTGTCCCTGATCCTGATACCAGAGTTTGGTATCTGGTGCCATGAACCCCTAGTGTGTAACTGACTTCATTGAAGTGGATAATTAATTTAAGTAAAGAAAATATAATACCTGAAAGACAACTACTCCTAATATTGTGCCTAAACTTGATGCCTATTGAGGTCATGCTGGTTTCTTGCCAATATAAACCACGTATTATGTTGTCAATATAAACAAATAGAAGATTTTTAAAGTTTCTCTTCATGTACAAATGGATAATATCAATATAATTTTGTTGTTTATAACGTTTTGCTATTCATAGTAAATGGCTTAGGTCAATGTCATGATTTACTCTTATGCCACAAAGAAGTGATTCTCAACCATTTTCATATTTTGGCCCATGTAGAAAGTAATATTTATAGATTACACGGAGGTAACTGGATGGTGGCTACATCATGGCCCCAGGAAATCAACTCCTTAGCACATCTGTATCCAAAGCATGCCATTTGAGAGTTCTTTTGTGCAGGTAGGATTTTTTTTTTTTCCCACTCAGAATTAGCTCAACTATGTCTAAATTCAATTAATTACAGATATTTCTACCTATATCATAATAAGAAACTGATACCCCAGCTACATTTCACGTACATTTCTGAAAAAGTCAAGACTAAAGAGTAGAAAATATAACACTAATATATTTTAAAATTCCTTTTCACCTCTCTGAAAAAACTTATTCAAATGAAACTGATATGAACAGTAATATATTTCAGAATTAGCTTATATTTTTCTGCACTTTGAAAATGTATTATTTTCTATCTGCTTCATTTTTCTCAAATGTTATCTAGCTTAAGCTTCCCATAATATAGATTTCATTCCAGAATACTTTCATTTTCAGTTTTATACTTTCAAAATAAGAGTATGCATTTCATTTTTCATTTCAACAAACACATATTTACCACCTACTTTATGCTATGTTCTATATTCTGGGGAATTAAGAAGAGAAAGACATAGTCCCTTGTCCAGTCTGTTTATGGTCTAGAGGGTGTGAACTGCTGAGGAAATATTGCTTCTAATATGTATGCTACTTACAGTATCATATATATATATATATGAATAGTAAATAAGAAGAAGGGATCAAATTTACTCACGTGGTAGTAAATAAGGCAAGTGGGGTTCTAAATCTACAGATTGGAAGAGGCAAAACATTGAAGTAAGCTGCCTAGAATATCTGCAAATTCTATGACTTCAAAAGTAATGTCAAATCTTTATTGTGCAAAGTACATCAAATTTGGTATTAATAATCCCAGATGTATTCTTGTATCTACCCTAAACAAAATTACTGTGGTTTTAAATTTTCTTTCCAACCATAGAAGATAATTCTCAAAGCAAAGTGGGCAACATGTACATCTATGGCTATGAGGAAAATGCTAACAATTTCCATTGCCCTGAGTGGGCCAGTTTATCCAAAGGCATTGATGTGCTATCAGAGATGACAGAGCTCTTCTTAACAATTTTATAGAGAGAATGAAGCCAATGCTATGGGGACACTAACATCTTTTTACCATTTCAGAAGCTTAGCATTAAAAGACCATCTATTACACACCTGAACAAAAAAGTATTCAAATCTTCTGGGCATCCCCTTTGCATTTAACTTAACTAATGTCCTTTCCTTATTGCAGATGGCGTGAGTGAGTATGCCGACAGTAATACTGCCTACCCCAAAGATGCCTAAATTAGTTTGCTGCTTTTGCCTCTGCTGATATTGGTGATTCATCTGAATTCCTAGATATAAGGGGAATGTTAACTTTAGTGGCCTGTAAAATTCCAAACCAGATAATTCTGATCTAATTACTGCCTATCAAACACTTTTCAGCATTTTAAACTACTGTATGTAAATGTATCACTTCATTTCTCTTTCAAAATCGTTGAATATGACTATAAAATATTGGTAAAAGATGCTGTATCTAATTCTGATATACATGTATACACTCTATATATACTATATATATAATTTTATTACCTATTGTAAATATTACACTACTTGAAAAGGCTAGATTTTTATTCATTTTCTTAATATGTTTATAATTTGTGATTTTTTTGAAAAATATAGACAATTACAACCTTTTAAAATCAATTAGGTGATTACTATGAAGGTATAGTAAGACAAGAAATTCTCTGTTGGATTTTTATTCATCATCTTTTCCTCTCTTTCTACATGTTCTTTCAGGGTATTATATTCCATGCCCATGATTTCAGCTCAAGCCCAGAATTCTCTCCTGGATTTCAGGCCCCTATATTCTGTTCCTTAACAGATATCTTCACCTGTATATCCTGAAGTTATCTCAGTCCCCAGTTCCAGAAATGGTTTTATTATCTGTCCTGTCCTCTTGTATCTGTTCTCCCCATATTCCCTATATCCATTCAGGCTGCCAAGTCAGAAATTTGTAATCATCACAGGCCCATTCCTCTTCCTCTCCATTTCTTCCATATCTAAGAGTCTTTGAAGTCATAAGATTTCAATCTTATGAATTTTTTTTTCATTCATATCCTCTTTTCCATTTTAACTTCTATTACCCTGGTTCTGGTGATCATCTCTCTCTAGACCGCTGGAATGACTCTGAATTGATGTTTTCCACTCTAAGTTTTAGATTTCTTTATTCTCATGGTCACAATGGCTAGGGAATACCCACGTGTTTAACAGATAATGTGAAATTAAAGGTGTAAGTTGAATTTGAAGTAAAAGATTTTAGAGATTCAGTAATTTGAAATTCTGAGGGTAAAGTAGATCAACTAGCCAATGTTTCATGAGAGACGATGGTGTAGTAAACATTAATATTTAAGAGATTGTCAAAACAAGAGAAGAAAATAATAAAGACAGTGGAAATGTTAGAAAAGCAATCTTTTAATCTCTTTCAAGTGTGTGATTACAGTTTGCCCTATTCTGAACAACATAAAGATTTTTTTTTTCAGTGAGTACATGTGTGTATCAATCCAAGAAAGGTCACCCATCCTTCAAGTTAGCCACTTGCTCCAAAGCACACCAAAAATTCTCAGGATGGAATGAAGCATTTGACCACTTGTTCCTAGAAGTCTCCTGTAATTACCTGCTGTATTTTGTAATTTGTCCCACCTGATACGTTAGCGTCACAATTCATATCAAATGGACCTTCAACTGGTGAAGTGGAACGGGAGGAAAAACAGTGTGGTGCCAGGTACATGTGTTTACTTGATTAGTATTTGAAAGAGAAAACATCTGTGCCGTGTAGTCTCTAATCTCATGAGAAAACTGTGAAAATGATACTCTAAAGCTGTTATAGAGCAAAACAGAAACACAAATCATTTGAAGTACTTAAGTTAGACATTTTTCTCTTTAAGATCATAAGGAAGGTCGTTAAATGTAACACCCTCCACATTACAGTCTGCACATTACAGAAAAGTGAATATTGTTACGTTAATCAATTGAAACAAACTTCTGACTTCCCTTAGTATTTAAGAGCTACACGTTATACTGCACTGTATCAGTCATTATCACACTTAATTTGGAAACGTCCTTAAACTGAACAGCAACTCCTAATCAGCACTATTTCTGTAAGAGTGTCACCCTGTCTCTCCTCCCTTAGATGATACATACTCTAATAAGAGAAACCAACAGTGCATGCAACACATTGTTTGGCAAGGAACCTGATAGTCCAGAGAGCAATAAGCAATGTGTTACTTGACTCTAATGCCTGTTCCACAGTAAGGTATCTGGCTAAAATGAAAAGCTTTTTCAAAACAATCCCTTATAATATTGCTAAGCCTTTATCCCTGGACAGATAAAAGGAGAAACTCTTAATGAGGTTGAAATGATATACAGGTGTGGAGAAAGGTGATTTCCATCCATCTTTTTTTAAAGTCAGTATCAATCGAATGTAAGATCTTTGCAGTATACATGGACCTAAGCACTTAGGGAAGTCAATTAAATTTTCAACTAAATCTATGTAGGGAGTTACTGTAAGTTAACAGTCTTCATATTTCACCTGACTCATTCAAGTTGAAACATTTCTAGAGCTATGTTGATTGTACTGTTTGACTTAGAGGGGTACAAACAACTTTGAAGACAGTTTAACCAACTGCATTTTACAAAGCACTCAGTTTTCAAATTGTTTTAGTAACAGCAACACTAGTACTATTATTAGCTTTCATACTATGTTCAGCTGCAAGGGTTTCACACCACCAATAAGTTTTGTTGGTACCTATCTACTTTATTCCTGCTTTAACTCTCTGAATATGATTTAAATTATAAATACAAAAGACATTTGTTTGGACATTGAAAGTTACTCTCAGGAGGTGCAAGTAAGTACAAGGACAACCCTTCAAAATAAGTTTGAAAAGAGTTGAATGCTCATCAGTGTCAAATACCAAGATATTTTTCTACGCAAACTAGTACTCAGTTGATGATCTCAACTTCAGTATCTGCTCACACAGACACTGAGATCCCTGTCCTCGTCTCCCGTTTTTGCTTGTGAAAACTTGTCCTGGCTGATCTCTGTGTTCCATTATATGCATGGATATTTGCCTTTAGGTCGCAGCTGGAGAATTATCTTATTGCTTCTAGGCCTCCATCGGTCAGCTCCATGATTCTTCTCTAACTCAAGAGAGCCCCACACAATAAAGTACCTCAGAAATCCTCAGAGCCACAATCTCATTATCTACATCTCTTTATTCAAGTGAGAAAGTGCAAGACTCTTATTGTGAAGTTTGTATTTTTAATCCGAGAATTTAGGATTATTTAGGAGTACTTTTGTAAACTGACAAACCCACTCTAAATAAATCCTTGTGTCCAATTAAATTTTTGTCAGCCTGACCGAGGATTTACTCCTTGAAGTACAGAATTAGAAATCTTATGGGGTAGTTCAGGTGGCTTATTTTCCTTGGATAGTTGAAGGATATACTGCTGACCATAAATGAAACATATGCCTGTATTTTAGGTATTCAGATTCCTTTTTAATCCCTTTTAACCTCTAGGAGGTCAGAGATGTTGCTTAAGATAGTGGCGTTGGAGCAGGGTGTTGGTATAGGGAGGTAAGAGAGATGGTATTCTCAGTTAATAAACCTCTTAGTATCTGCTGGTACTAGGTATAAGTAAGCTACACTAGATGTCTAGATGGCTAGACATTAAGGCAGAGGGATGATTTACAAGTTATCTGAAGTATCTGAAATATGAAAGGATGAGGTCTATTTTGTGTTGGGTTCAGTCTCTAGCCTATCAGTAAACAATGCTATGGCTAGACTGGCCTTCATGGTTCTTATTATGACTGCAAGATGCCCTCCACTATAACCATTACGAAACTTTAAGAAAAGAAAAAAACGTTTATCACTTACAAGTCCTGGAAATTACACAGCACTCCTGCGGCCACACAGCAAGATTGCAGGCAGAGATTGAGAGAGAGTTTGGGCTTTGGGTTCCTTTTATTGGTTTTATTGGGGTCAAGGGTTGAGGCCTAGGGTTTCACGTGCTCACTCTTTATTGGTAAATTTAAAACATATGAGTGGGAATTTAAAGCACAGGAAGAGTAAAACAAGTGGCCCAAATGGTTGTTATTGAAATCAGCCAAGATACGTAAAACAAAGGAGCCGTGGGAGTGGGGGAGGGGTGGCCTGGCTCTTCATCTAGTCCTGTGGCTGGCCATGTGTTTATTCAAGATAGCCATCTTTGAAGTACATGCCTGGGCAATCAAAGCTTAAATCAGGCACTTCCATTACAAAAAAAAAAAAAAAGACAGAAAACCCAACAGTCAGGGCTTACACTACAAGGTCAAAGAAAAAGCTAAAATGAGAAGAGTTGAAAATTATAGGGCAAGGCTGAAGAAGAAGCAGTAAATCAGATTTAGACACAGAGGTTCCAGTGCATTAATTCAGAATCCCAGAAATAGTGGGGTCAGTACCCTGGATAACTCTTTTAGAGGTAAATCCCTCAGAATATATTCTGAATCTGACTGAGAATATTTTATTTAGTTCTAGGCTTATCAAATGCCTCCACCTCCTTTATGAAAGGAGGCTGGCCTTGTTTTGACAGCATTCATTTTCATAGAGGTGGGATATAGGTTCTATTTCAACAAGAAATTTTTGGTCATTGGCACCCTCCATATTTTATGAAATCAAGAAAATAAATCAAGATAGCTGTGTTATGGGGAGGTAGTCTGTCCTGGTTATTAGCATTTCATGTTGTGGGACACCTCCTTGTCCAGAACTAGGCACCCAGCTAAGTCCAGAACGCTGACAATTCCTCTGTTAAACATGTATTAAGTGGGCATGTGATTGAAGGTTCACGTTTATTACTCAGAACTTTTCTGTCAATAGTTAGTATATCTTGCATTTCAGGGAAATGAATTTTGCCTCAATACTTGAATTATTTCCAACACAGGAACTTCAATGGACAGCCAGGGTGAGTGCTCAAAGAAAATGCCTGTAGGACAGAAAACAGGTGACTCATTGCAAGGAATGTAAATTATAGATGTGTATGGAGCATTTGATCTTTTCAGTGGCAAATGATTGAGATGTGGAGGAGAGATGCACAGTGAGTGTCATTATGGGTTTGTCTGACATGTTAAATTTTTGGAAAATAATTGAAACAGACACCAAAGCACTACTACAGCCTTAGTCTTGGTGTACAGGTGGATCATGTCAATTCTACTGAATTCAGAGTAAGAAAGTTTTTAAAAGACCAGCCTGCAAGGTAAGCAGATTTTGCTTTCAGACAGATGCTTACAGGTTCTTGCAACTCTGCCCTACTTGATATCCTTCATCTAGAAGGGATTGCTCCTTTTGAGTAAGGTTTTATATGGACCATGTTTGAGAGTATGAGAGTCATAAGGTACAATGAGTAACTGTAGAGAAACAAAAGCATATTCAAATCAAATGGGAAGATTAATAGTAAAATGGAATGAGAAGAGGAAACATTTGAATCTGCCCTTTTGGGCTGCCCTCCACGGGCCGGCAAGCCCTGTATCTGCCCAGCCTCAAGAACGAAGAAAGAGCCCAGAGACAGTGACAGAGACATCAATGGTTTAATGGATGGGGAATCTTATGCATCTGAGGCAAGATCCTGGAGCGACAACGCACCATGTTCAGCACACGGCGGGCAGGACACAGCAGCTGTCTTCGCTGTGAGCAGAGGGAGGTTATAGAGGGAATGGATATCAGGTTGGCTCATCAGTTACCAGGGAAATCAAGCGGAGGAGCACGTCCCTCACTGTCCCTTTGATAAACTATTACAGTAGAGATAGTTCCAGTCTAATGATTAGAACAATCAGTATAGCTGGGGCTAGGGACAAGTACATAACATTTACATTAAGCCCTATGATTAAGAGGGAAGGTCAGTCATGTGAGTAGAGTGTAGGTGAAGCAGGGACTGATCTTGAGCAGGGAACATACAGAGAGTAAGAGAACTGTCATCATGGGTGGTCTGATCACACATGCCTCTTTTCCATTTTCTCTTAAGGACCTGACATTTCATTCTCTCCTTAAAGCCTAATAGCCTTATACTTATAACACAGGGACATACTGTTCCTTTAGTTTCCAGCTAATCGTTTCAGAATGAATGCCTCTCTGTTCGCTCTCGGAATCAGCTGCAGACGTGCACATGTACAGACAAAAGTGAAGAATGCAGGTTTCTTCTCTCTAATATACAAAACATAGGTGAGTTGGGATTTTAAATTCATGGCCTGGGAGACTCAGTAATCTAGCTGTAGTTGACTTGGCAAAGTTCTAATTCTTAAAGGATGTAAAAGCTCTTAGGTTAGAGAAGTACCAGAAACTGCTCTTGTCTCTTGTTATCTGGGTTTCCAAGATGATGGGAGTAGAGGAAGAGTTAGGAAGAGACAGGAAGAGGAAAATTTATATTGTGCCTAAACATCTTTGTAAATGTTTTTTCAGGCCATTACCCTACTCGGACAGTGCCAGGATTTCCCAGGCAAGACTGCCATCTCTCTTAAATTATGCTCTGGCCTTAAAAGTTTTTAGAAGCTAAAACTGTTTGGAAGATAAGTTCTGATACCTGTAACAAAACTGTTAAATAGCAAAACAATCTGGAGGTACAAATCTGACAGTTTTCTATCCCAACTGCTACTACTGTTTGGTCAGGGGGAGGTGATATAAAAAATAATTAAGAAATAGATGGGAATGATTATAAAGCAAATAACTTTAAAAAATGCTTATAACGGGGTAACTCTCCTCTTGAGAACTCTGAAACCAATGTTTTTCCTGTCCTGTCGAGAACCAGGGAGGAGTATGAATTCCTCCCAATGCATAACATGAAAAAAGAAAAAAGACATTTTGCAGCAAGTAAAAGAGAGCCTTGTAACCTGAAGTTGTACTTGTTCAAATCTTCACATTCTCAAACAGAAACAGAAATAGTTAGACCTTTTAAAATAATTTTTCCTTAAAAAGTCAAAACTGTAAGCACTTGTAACAGAAACTAACCAATCTTAGCATTGACATATATTTTCTAATGCAAGGAAGTTATGAATCTTATTTGGGCTTCCGCGGATACAGTGGAAGGTAAATGGATACCAGAACAAGGATAATGAGGAAAAAAGTAATTTCCCTTACGCAGTCAATGCAGGGACTCATCGAGGCAGCAGTGAAGAGAGATGGGTGGTTCTCTCTGAATTCCCAGACTGCATGTTTATTGTAATGTATGAGTGTGTGAGTATACATGCATATGCGTATCCGGAAATTTGCTGGCATTTTCTATTTCTGTGCTCATGGTTGATTCTATCATGAATTTAATTTTTCTTAATTAACATGTTCTCTTTATAAAGTCCTAACTTAAAACACAGTCTTTTAAGTAGAGTCTTAACTATACAGACCCAAATAAAATTATTATTGAAAATCCTATTTCTCAGAATTGAGAGAAAAAATAAGCATGTCCACTTGCAAAATGATAAAACTCAGACACATTCACAGGGACGGTGTTATGATTAGTGAGCTAATATTCAGGCACTAAGAATTATCATTTGCAAACTCATGATCCTATGGGAACCTTGAAGTGTAATAAAAGCCACAGTCCCTTTAAGAACACCATCATTTACCAGGTAAGAACTAAAACAAGCTATGTGTGCTATAAAATGGGGGGTGCGGAGCGGTATGTTTACTGGACATTAGTCTTCATGTGCCAGCCTCTCTTTCATATTTCTGTATTACTTGAGTAAAGTCCTGAGTATGGGATGGGAGAGTATTAAAAAAATGTTAATATTTGCACTGTAAAAATCATACATTTATATAGAAAATTCTTTTTTTTTTTTTTTTTTTGTAAAATCTTTATTTTGAAAGTAACTCAAACCATAGCAATGAGAAGAAATGTGTATTGTTAAACTTTTTGGAGCTTTCTTTTTTTTTAAGCATATAAATAAGGGTGCCCACTGAGGCTCCAATCCTGCTTGGGTATCTCTCTTAATCTTGCCTGAATATTTTTTCCTGCCTGATAACCAGTCTTTCTGAAAACAAACTCCTGTGTTTTCTTCCAGTGGACCAGTCTTGATATCAAGGCAATGTTTAGAGTGAAGTGCAGGTTCAAGGCTTATTTTGAGTGGTTGTTAATGACAGGTAAGCTAGGTACAGTGGAGACTCATCCAGGACTCACTTTGTATTTGGGGAGACTTGGATGGAATAGAAAAATGATAACTATGAATAGATCCAAAAGAGATGCTAAAATCTCGACATACTGTGACATGTTTGAGGAAAGACTGAGACTGTGACCTTGAACAGTGGTTTTGCCCAGAATGGGCGCTAAGTCCAGATAGTACTGAAAATGGAGTCTTGTTGCTCCTTTGGTTCAGGTCTAAAAGCCTGAGCCAGCATCATTCATGCTGTACACTTACTTCTCAGCTACCTAAGCAAGAATGACAGGTCTAATTTCCTTTGCCTTACTCTAGCAAAATACCCACTGTCATCTTGTAAGGACAATATGATCAAGCCTCTTGGCTGAAGGATGCATTTCCTCAGCCATAATGTCCTTAAGGCTTCTAAATAAAATGGAAATTCAAACTTTACTTTTAGAAAAAAATCACTATGTTGCATTTCTAAAAATAAGTTTTGTTCAGAAAGAGCTCTCTGTAGTGCTAGAGGGAGGCATTCTAGCTGACATTTATAGAGTGTGGCAATGGAGTCTCCTAATAGATGTACAGTCAACAGCCTGGCATTAACTCTAGTCACGGGTAAAATAAAGGTAAGGGAGAGATGATCTGCAGCCCAGTGAGGAAAAACAGAGAGCAGCAGTGATGAAGGCTTATGGGTCTTCTGGGCCAGACTCAGATACCTTCAGGGGCCACATAAGCAATGCAAGTTTGTAGAACAGTGTGTGTTACATAACATGGAATGTTAGGGACCTTGACACATCAAGCACACACATTTGGGGACTAGCGATGGCTCATGAACTAACAGCTTGTGATTCTATATTTACAGTCTGGAGCAGAGAAAAGGGTCTCATTATTGGGATTGTTTCCTTACCAGAGAAAGAACTGGGAACTAGAGAGAGGCAAACATTCATGTTACAAATCTCAACATTTCTCCTTTGGTTTTTTACCTGATGCAATTCATTAAGTCTTGCTGAGGCAAAGTCAAAAGTGTTTTGTAAATGTTTTCCCTATTTTCATCAAAGCAAAGGATCATAATGTTGATGAACAAAAGAAGCCTGAGAAGAGCTGGGCCTGCAATCTATTAAAGAGAAAAAGAATGAAATAATACCATTTGCAGCAACATGGATGGACCTAGAGATTGTCATACCAAGTGAAGTAAGTCAGACAGAGAAAGACGGATATCATATGATATGCTTATATGTGGAACCTATAAAAAAACTGATACAAATGTACTTATTTACAAAACAGAAACAGATTCACAGACTTACAGAGCGAACTTAAGGTTACTGGGGGAAGGGTGGGGGGCAGGGATACTTAGGGAGTTTGGGATTGACATGCACATACTGCTATATTTAAAATGGATAACCAGGGATAGCTTCAAGATGGTGGAGGAGAAAGACATGGTGATCACCTTCCTCCCCACAAATACATCAAAAATACATCTACATGTGGAACAACTCCTACAGAACACCTACTGAACTCTGGCAGAAGACCTCAGACTTCCCAAATGGCAAGAAACTACCCACGTACCTGGGTAGGGCAAAAGAAAAAAGGAAGAACGGAGACAAAAGAATAGGGACAGGACCTACACTTCTGGGAGGGAGCTGTGAAGGAGGAAAGGTTTCCACACACTAGGACGCCCCTTCACTGGTGGAAACGGGGGGTGGAGGTGGGGGGAGCTTGGGAGACACTGAGGAGACCACAGCAACAGGGGTGCAGAGGGCAAAGCGGAGAGATTCCCGCACAGAGAATCGGTGCCGACCAGCACTCACCAGCCTGATAGGCTTCTCTGCTCACCTGCCAGGGCAGGTGGGGGCTGGGAGCTGAGGCTCAGGCTTCAGAGATAAGATCCCAGGGAGAGGACTGGGGTTGGCAGCGTGAACACAGCCTGAAGGGGGCTACTGCGCCACAGCTAGCTGGGAGGGAGTCCGGAAAAAAGCCTGGAACTGCCTAACAGTCAAGAGACCATAGTTTCATGGTGCGGGAGGAAGGGGAATCAGAGCACCACCTAAATGATCTCCAGAGATGGGCACAAGCTGCGGCTATCAGCGCGGACACCAGAGATGGGCATGAAATGCTAAGGCTTCAACTGCAGCCACCAAGAAGCCTGTGTGTGAGCACAGGTCACTATCCACACCTCCCATCCCGGGAGCCTGTGCAGCCATCACTGCCAGGGTCCTGTGATCCAGGGACAACTTCCCCAGGAGAACACACGGCATGCCTCAGGCTGTTGCAATATCATGACGGCCTCTGCTGCTGCGGGCTCCCCCTGCAGTCCATACCTCTCTCTCCCCCCGGCCTGAGTGAGCCAGAGCCCCCCAGTCAGCTGCTACTTTAACCCCTTCCTGTCTGGGCGGGGAACAGACACCCTCAGGCGACCTACACGCAGAGGCGGGGCCAAATCCAAAGCTGAACCCCGGGAGCTGTGCAAACAAAGAAGAGAAAGGGAAATCTATCCCAGCAGCCTCAGGAGCAGCGGATTAAATCTCCACAATCAATTTGATGTACCCTGCATCTGTGGAATACCTGAATAGACAATGAATCATCCCAAAATTGAGGCAGTAGACTTTGGGAGCAACTGTGGGCTTGGAGTTTGCTTTCCGCATCTAATTTGTCTCTGGTTTTATGTTTATCTTAGTTTAGTATTTAGAGCTTACTATCATTGGTAGTAGATTTGTTTATTGATTTGGTTGCTCTCTTCCTCTTTTATATATATATGTGTGTATATATATATATATATATATATATATATATATTTCATTTTTGTAAATGGATGACTGCAACAAAAGCAACAATGATTGCAATTACCAAACATGAAACACACTCGTACTATGTCATAATATTGACATTCAGTCCAGGAATCCTCCACTGTAACAGCTCCTTTACTTTGCAGTGAAAATTGATTTGTATATTTTTTGCCTCTGAGTCCTTGTGGGATTTTTTTTTTTATTCAAACAGAAAGTCACGGGCTTCCCTGGTGGCGCAGTGGTTGAGAGTCCGCCTGCCGATGCAGGGGACGCGGGTTCATGCCCCGGTCTGGGAGGATCCCACATGCCGCTCCGCGGCTGGGCCCATGAGCCATGGCCGCTGAGCCTGCACGCCCGGAGCCTGTGCTCCGCAACGGGAGAGGCCACAACAGTGAGAGGCCTGCGTACCGCAAAAAAAAAAAAAAAAAAAAAAAAAACAGAAAGTCACAAAAATTATAATCAACCCCATCAATTCACTCAGTCCCATGTAATTAATTTTTTTTCATGTTGATCATTTGTGAGCACTTTTATGAATCCATCAGTTTTCCATTAGAGTTCTGAAAATGCTTATTCATTCAGTTCAGCAGTATAGTCAGTTACCAGAAACCTGTACTTGTCAGAGTCTTTTCCATGAATTCCTTGAAGATGAAACCCTTTTATAGTAACATATTTGCAGAAGCATCAGAGTACACCCAGAACTGTCTGTAAATGACAAAAGACTTAAAAACGACCATGGTTAAAGATTTGATGAAAGTTCATAATAATGCAATTGACAAGGAAATTTAGTTATTTCTGAGATATATATTTTAAAGTAATAACAAGAATCATGACTTATAACATTACACCAGAACATATAAGAATTTTAGAAATTTCATGTAATGTCTGAAACATTTATATTAACATATTTCCATACAAATAACCCAAAGAAAGTATAGTATTAGTTGTTTTTTTGTTTTTTTTATACTGCAGGTGCTTATTAGTCATCAATTTTATACACATCAATCCCAATTACCCAATTTAGCACACCACCATCCACACCCCACCACGGCTTTCCCCCCTTGGTGTCCATACGTTTGTTCTCTACATCTGTGTCTCAACTTCTGCCCTGCAAACTGGTTCATCTGTACCATTTTTCTAGGTTCCACATATATGCATTAATATACGATATTTGTTTTTCTCTTTCTGACTTACTTCACTCTGTATGAGAGTCTCTAGATCCATCCATGTCTCAACAAAGGACCCAATTTCGTTCCTTTTTATGGCTGAGTAAGATTCCATTGTATATATGTACCACATCTTCTTTATCCATTTCTCTGTCAATGGGCATTTAGGTTGCTTCCATGACCTGGCTATTGTAAATAGTGCTGCAATGAACATTGGGGTGCATGTGTCTTTTGGAATTATGGTTTTTTCTGGGTATATGCCCAGTAGTGGGATTGCTGGATCATATGGTAATTCTAATTTTAGGTTTTAAGGAACCTCCATACTCTTCTCCATAGTGGCTGTATCAATTTACATTCCCACCAACAGTGCAAGAGGGTTCCCTTTTCTCCACACCCTCTCCAGCATTTGATGTTTGTAGATTTTCTGATGATGCCCATTCTAACTGCTGTGAGGTGATACCTCACTGTAGTTTTGATTTGTATTTCTCTAATAATTAGTGATGTTGAGCAGCTTTTCATGTGCTTCTTGGCCATCTGTGTGTCTTCTTTGAAGAAATGTCTATTTAGGTCTTCTGCCCATTTTTGGATTGGGTTGTTTGTTTCTTAAATACTGAGCTGCATGAGCTGTTTATATATTTTGGAGATTAAGCCTTTCTTCACTGATTCCTTTGCAAATATTTTCTCCCATTCTGAGGGTTGTCTTTTCGTCTTGTTTGTGGTTTCCTTTGCTGTGCAAAAGCTTTGAAGTTTCATTAGGTCCCATTTGTTTATTTTTGTTTTTAAATCCATTACTCTAGGTGGTGGATCAAAAAATATCTTGCTGTGATTTATGTCAAATAGTGTTCTTCCTATGTTTTCCTCTAAGAGTTTTATAGTGTCCAGTCTTACGTTTAAGTCTTGAATCTATTTTGAGTTTATTTTTGTGTATGGTGTTAGGGAGTGTTCTAATTTCATTCTTTTATATGTAGCTGTCCAGTGTTCCCAGCACCACTTATTGAAGAGACTGTCTTTTCTCCATTGTATATCTTTGCCTCCTTTGTCATAGATTAGTTGGCCATATGTGCATGGGTTTATCTCTGGGCTTCCTATCTTGTTCCATTGATCTATGTTTCTGTTTTTGTGTCAGTACCATATTGTCTTGATTACTGTAGCTTTGTACTATAGTCTGAAGTCAGGGAGTCTGATTCCTCCAGCTCCGTTATTTTCCTTCAAGACTGCCTTGGCTATTCGGGGTCTTTTGTGTCTCCATATAAATTTTAAGATGATTTGCTCTAGTTCCATAAAAAATGCCATTGGTAATTTGATAGGGATTGCATTGAATCTGTAGATTGCTTTGGGTAGTAGAGTCATTTTCACAATATTGATTATTCCTATCCAAGAACATGGTATATCTCTCCATCTGTTGGTATCATCTTTAATTTCTTTCATCAGTGTCTTACAGTTTTCTGCATACTGGTCTTTTGTCTCGCTAGGTAGGTTTATTCCTAGGTATTTTATTCTTTTTGTTGCAATGGTAAATTTCTCTTTCAGATTTTTCATCATTAGTATATAGGAATGCAAGTGATTTCTGTGCATTAATTTTGTATCCTGCAATTTTACCAAATTCATTGAATAGCTCTAGTAGTTTTCTAGTGGCATTTTTAGGATTCTCTATGTATACTATCATGTCATATGCAAGCAGTGACACTTTTACTTCTTTTCCAATTTGTATTCCTTTTATTTCTTTTTCTTCTCTGATTGCCATGGCTAGGACTTCCAAAACTATGTTGAATAATAGTGGTGAGAGTGGACATCCTTGTCTCTTTCCTGATCTTAGAGGAAATGCTTGCAGGTTTTCACCATTCAGAATGATGTTTGCTGTGGGTTTGTGGTATATGGCCATTATTATGCTGCGGTAGGTTCCCTCTATGCCCACTTACTGGAGAGTTTTTATCACAAAAGGGTGTTGAATTTTGTCAAAAGCTTTTTCTGCATCTATTGAGATGATCATATGGTTTTTATTCTTCAATTTGTTAATATGGTATATCACATTGATTGATTTGTGTATATTGAAGAATCCTTGCATCCCTGGGATAAATCCCAATTGATCATGGTGTATGATCCTTTTAATGTGCTGTTGGATTCTGTTTGCTAGTATTTTGTTGAGGATTTTTGCATCTATATTCATCAGTGATATTGGTCTATATTTTCTTTTTTTGTAGTATCTTTGGTTTTGGTATCAGGGTGATGGTGGCCTCATAGAATGAGTTTGGGAGCGTTCCTTCCCCTGCAATTTTTTGGAGGAGTTTGAGAAGGATGGGTGTTAGCTTTTCTCTAAATGTTTGATAGAATTCACCTGTGAAGCCATCTGGTCCTGGACTTTAGTTTGTTGGAAGATTTTTAATCGCAGTTTCAATTTCATTACTTGTGATTGGTCTGTTCATATTTTCTGTTTCTTCCTGGTTCAGTCTTGGAAGGTTATACCTTTCTAAGAATGTGTCCATTTCTTCCAGGTTGTCCATTTTATTGGCATAGAGTTTCTTGTAGTAGTCTCTTAGGATGCTTTGTATTTCTGCGGTGTCTCTTGTAACTTCTCCTTTTTCATTTCTAATTTTATTGACTTGAGTCCTCTCCCTCTTTTTCTTGATGAGTCTGGCTAATGGTTTATCAATTTTGTTGATCTTCTCAAAGAACCAGCTTTTAGTTTTATTGATCTTTGCTATTGTTTTTTGTTTCTGTTTCATTTATTTCTGCTCTTGTCTTTATGAGTTCTTTCCTTCTGCTAACTTTGGGTTTTGTTGGTTCTTCTTTCTCTAGTTCCTTTAGGTGTGAGGGTAGATTGTTTATTAGAGATTTTTCTTGTTTCTTGAGGTAGGCTTGTATAGCTATAAACTTCCGCCTTAGAACTGCTTTTGCTGCATCCCATAGGTTCTGGATTGGTGTGTTTTCATTGTCATTTGTCTCTAGGTATTTTTTGATTTCCTCTTTGATTTCTTCAGTGAACTCTTGGTTGTTTAGCAACGTATTGTATAGCCTCCATGTGTTTGTGTTTTTTATGTTATTTTCCCCTGTAATTCATTTGTAATCTCATAGCACTGTGGTCAGAAAATATGATTGATATCATTTCAATATTCTTAAATTTACTGTGGCTTGATTTGTGACCCAAAATGTGATCTATCCTGCAGAATGTTCCGTGTGCAATTGAGAAGAAAGTGTAATCTGCTTGTTTTGGATGGAATGTCCTATAAATATCAATTAAATCTATCTGGTCTATTGTGTCACTTAAAGCTTGTGTTTCCTTATTTATTTTCATTTTGGATTATCTCTCCATTGGTGTAAGTGAGGTGTTAAAGTTCCCCACTATTATTGTGTTACTCTCAATTTCCTCTTTTATAGCTGTTAGCAGTTGCCTTATGTATTGAGGTGCTCCTATGTTGGGTGCATATATATTTATAATTGTTATATCTTCTTCATGGATTCATCCCTTGATCATTATGTAGTGTCCTTCCTTGTCTCTTTTAACATTCTTTATATTAAAGTCTATCTTTTGTGATATGAGTATAGCTAGTCCAGCTTTCTTTTGATTTCCATTGGCATGGCATATCTTTTTCCATCCCCTCACTTTCAGTCTGCATGTGTCTGTAGGTCTGAAGTGGGTCTCTTGTAGACAGCATATACATGGGTCTTGTTTTTGTATCCATAAAGCAAGCCTGTGTCTTTTGGTTGGAGCATTTAATCCATTCACGTTTAAGGTAATTATCGATATGTATGTTCTTATTACCATTTTCCTAATTGTTTTGGGTTTGTTTTTGTAGGTCCTTTTCTTCTCTTGTGTTTCCCACTTAGAGAAGTTCCTTTAGCATTTGTTGTAGAGCTGCTTTGGTAGTGCTGAATTCTCTTAGCTTTTGCTCATCTATAAAGCTTTTGATTTCTCCATGGAATGTGAATGAGATCCTTGATGGGTAGACTAATTTTGGTTGTAGGTTCTTCCCTTTAATCACTTTAAGTATATCATGCCACTCTTTTCTGGCTTGTAGAGTTTCTGCTGAGGAATTAGCTGTTAACCTTATGGGAGTTCCCTTGTATGTTATTTTTCATTTTTCCCTTGCTGCTTTCAATACTTTTTCTTTGTCTTTAATTTTTGCCAATTTGATTACTATGTGTCTCGGTGTGTTTCTCC